>NC_044979.1:128448640-128622210 GCF_008728515.1 Papio anubis | reverse complement strand
CCTCAGCCTCCCAAGTAGCTGGGATTACAGACATGCACCACCACACCTGGCTAATTTTCGTATTTTTAGTAGAGAGGGGATTTCGCCATGTTGGCCAGGCTGGTCTCAATCTCCTGACCTCAAATGATCCACCCACTTCGGTCTCCCAGTGTGTTTGTAGTTTTAAAAATTATCTTTGGAATTTGTCTTGTCTCTATTTCTAATTCATTTAATCTACTTGAAGCCTTAATCATTTATTTTCTTCTAATATGTTGAGCATCTATACCGATTTTCCTGACCCCACTTGCCTCATTCTCCAATTATTCTTCCCATAGTTATCAGCACTGAATGCTAATAATAGTACTTTGTTCATATTAGTTATTAAAACTCTTCAGCTGGGTTCAGTGGCTCACGCCTGTAATACCAGCACTTTGGGAGGCCAAGGTAGACGGATCACGAGGTCAGGAGATCGAGACCATCCTGGCTAACACAATGAAACCCCGTCTCTACTAAAAAAAAAAAAAAACAAAAAACTAGCCGGGCGAGGTGGCGGGCGCCTGTAGGACCAGATACTCAGGAGGCTGAGGCAGGAGAATGGTGTGAACCCGGGAGGCGGAGCTTGCAGTGAGCCGATACCGCGCCACTGCACTCCAGCCTGGGCGACAGAGCCAAACTCTGTCTCAAAAAAACAAAACAAAACAAAAAAACCACTCTTCATTTATTCCTTATTATCTTCAACGTAAGCCCAGCTTCCCAGTCATGACATACAGGACTCTCTGTGTGACCCCAATACTTAACAGAGATGTGTTTCAGATTTCAGAATTTTTTGGATTTTAGAAAGTAATACGGTTTATGCAATACACATATGACATCCTCTGCTCATTTCTGAACACTTATGGGAGTGAATGGCAGGTGCTTTTAATAATTACACTGGGGTAAATTATGCTAGGTGTAAACTGGACCTGTCTTGGGCAAACCAGGATGTTCTTTACACAGGTTAAGAATGTCAAGCAAAGAACATTAGGGATGAAGCAATACAAGGAGAACAGATAGAGAGAGGGGAGCAGTGGGTTAAGTGGAGTCCTGGAGAAATATTTGAAAAGGGAGAAAGGAACATGGCTCTTGAGGCAGGGGGGAAACCTGGAGCAGGTAGCCTCACGAATCCCAGGGAAGAGGAATTGTTTTTCTATTATTTTAGAAGCAGAGCCCCTTTAGGAGACTCCTCATCAGATAATGGTTATTCAGTGAGGGGTCATATTCTTAATTAAAAGGGCTTTTACCTTTTCTTAGAATACTATGTTTGAATGACTTTTTATGTATTAGGATATAAAAGTCTCTTTTAAGCATTTCTATTTTATAGTCATTGACCAAAATCTAATTCAGATCCAGCTTAAATCCAAAAGTCATTTCATGCTACATTTTATCCTGAGGTTGCTAGTTATTTAGTCAAATACAGTGAGTATAATCACTACAGGCTTAGAGTAAATTTCCATGTCAAGAGGTAGAACACATTTATTCTGTAATATTGAATCCTGTAATATTGAAAATCAAAAACAGCCCTTTTTTTTTTCTTCTATAGAAAATAAGATTTTTAAGGAAGTCAGCAGGAAAATAGAACAAGTGAATATTTTACATTCTTAGTGGTTTATGGTTGGCCGTTTTCCCCCAACATTTTGTTATGAAAAGTTAAAATGTACAGAAGAATTGAAAGTCTTATGCCCACCAGCTAGATTCTTTCATTAACATGTTGCTGTATTTTCTTTATCACTGTCCATCTGTTTTACCATCTGTTTGTCCCTCTTTCCATCCATCCGTCTATCTTTTTTTTTGGTAAGCATTTCAAGTAAGTTGACTGGCAGTTTTTCTAAGCAGCTGTATCTTTATTTTGTTACTGTTTTTTTCCTGGATGTTGTAATTACAGTGTCAAGATATTTAATGCAGATGTTTCAACTAACCCTTTTTTCTATTTCTAGAAATCTGAGATTGCCAATAATCCCTGACAATCTTAAATTCTTTTTTAATTCTGGTAAATAGTGTCAGACCTGACTAGAGCCCTCTTTCTCAATTGTTTTGTAATCCAGACAATTAAAACCATTAGTCATTAAAACATAATTTATAGTGGTTTTAAAGCATGACTTTCTAAATTTTAAATCAACATTTATTCATATTACGTTGTTTTCAGAGTGGAGAGATCTACAGACCAAGTCATCAAGCCGGTCAATGTAGCAGCTCTATCCAAATGGGTTGGGAAGATACCGCCAGATGTTTTACAAGACATGGCAGTGATTGCTCCTATGCTTGCCAAACTTGGATATGACCCGTATGCCAACCCACCTAACTATGGAAAACCTGATCCCAAAATTCTTGAAAACACTCGAAGGGTAAGTGAGATTTTTTAAAGCAACTGAGAAAACTAGATTTGGAATTTGGGATCCGAATACTTTTTTTCTTATTTTATTTCTTGCTATTTAATGATCAGAAAATTATTTTGAATTAGACACATTTGGGCCCAGCAGCCTGGCGCGGTGGCTCACGCCTGTAATCCCAGCACTTTGGGAGGCCGAGGTGGGTGGATCACAAGGTCAGGAGATTGAGACCATCCTGGCTAACACGGTGAAACCCCGTCTCTACTAAATACACAAAAGATTAGCCAGGCATGGTGGCAGGTGCCTATAGTCCCAGCTACGCAGGAGGCTGAGGCAGGAGAATGGCGTGAACCCGGGAGGCGGAACTTGCAGTGAGCAGAGATCATGCCACTGCACCCCAGCCTGGGTGACAGAGCGAGACTCCATCTCAAAAAGAAAAAGAAAAAAAAAAGAAAAATTTGGGCCCAGAATAGGGCTGACACGTGTAGTTTCAGCACTTTGGAAGGCCGAGGTGGGAGTGAGCCCAGGATTTCAAGACTAGCCTGGACAACATAGTGACACCCCATCTCTACAAAAAATATAAAAATTAGCCAGGCATGGTCACGTATGATTCTAGTCCCAGCTACTTGGGAGGCTGAGGTGGGAGGATTGCTTGAGCCTGAGAGGTCAAGGCTGCAGTGAGCTGAGACTATGCCACTGCACTGTAGCGTGGGTGACAGAGCAAGACCTTGTCTCAAAAAAAAAAAAAAAAAATGAAGAAAAATTCTATTTGTAGAATACTTTCTTATCAGAAGTCTTCCACTGCATTTTAAGGATAACTGGCTAATTGGGGATACTCCTTAGGGTATTTTGCTCAGTTTCTAGGAGTAAAACTCACTGTTGGGAGATATATTCTCAGCCAATTACTGCAGATCTGCATAAATACTATAATTATTAGTGACCTTACTTCTGATTTCTTTCTTTCTGTAAATCTAATAGCCACTTTACTTTAAACCTTTGTTTAGATGAGGCATAATTTTTGGATACCTAAAGGCTAAACATTGGTTACACTAGAAAAATTATTAAACACTAGTCTTCTGATTAAGAGAAAGTTGCTATTAAAGTGACATTACAGTTTTTATTTTAATAAGTTATGCTCACGTCTTTACAAAATATTGTTTTGGAAAGTGCTGAAAACTCAGAGCTAATTAGATTATATAGCCTACCAGTTGAGTCTATTTCAAATCAGACCTTATATATTCTTTTCTTTATTGCAGTAAGATCTGTTTAACATAAAATTTACCACTCTAACATGTTTAAAGTGCACAATTCAGTGGCATTAAATACATTCACATTGTTGTGCAACCATCACCACCATCCATCTCCAGAACATTTTTTGTCTTCCCAAACTGAAATTCTGTACCCGTACTCTTCATTCCTTAGCCCCTGTCAACGGCAGTTTTTTGTGTCACTTACATATATTTTTTGAAACTACATTTCAAATAAGACAACCGTGTTAGCGTAAGTTCACTGATAAGCTATTTGATTCCAAGGTGAAAATTCCTTGGCTTTGTCTGGTATTCTCTTGTTTATATCAATGTCCTTCCCTCCCTACAACCATATGCCATATCATCTCTTTATTCTGTCTTTTGATAACTTTAATTGACAAATTTATGCCACATTTATTTCATGAGATTAATTTCTATGTGAATTCCTTTCTCTTAGGTATTACTTTTATTTCCCTTTTTCAGTTCATCATTAGCAGCTATATGAGAAGAGCTGCCTTCTTATAAACCATCACATATGAGGGCAAATTAAAAAAATAATCACTATCCTCTTTATGCTTTTCATATATATATAAATATTTCCATTATAAAAATATAATCATTATATGAAACTTACAAAATTAAAAGGATAAGAGAATAAAAATCACCTGTAATGTTACCACCTAGACACATACACATATTATTCTTTTTTAAATTTTCTTATTTATTTACACATATTTTCTTAATATTTTGATGTATTTTCTCTCCTCTGCATTATGTTAAACAAAGGTAAGATTACATATATCATCTTACCTTTATATACACACAGTTTTGTATCCAGCCCTTTTAATATTCATGAGCATTTTCCCATTGTGTGCATGCTTTTTAAACATAATTTTTGTAGTTTTATACCTTCATAGAAGCCACCTTAAATTCTTTCTGAAACACAGTAGTAAATGAATGAATAAATCAACAAACAAAATATATTTCCCTAGTAGATGTTCTATAATTGATTTTACCATTTTGTTGTTTACAGTTTTCTCTTTGACAGATTGTGCTACAGTGAACATCTTTGCACATACTCAATTTTAGGATTTTTTTTTTTAAGGTAGGACCAATAAAAGTAGAATTAAACCAGGGTAAAGTATCTGAGATTTTTAAAAGGTGTTTGATATCTATTGATATTAAAAAACAACAACAACAAAAAAAACCTTTGGGCTGGCCACAATGGCTCACGCCTGTAATCCCAGCATTTTGGGAGGCTGAGCTGGGTGGATCGCTTGAGCTCAGGAGTTCAAACCCACCTGGACAACGTGGCAAAATCCCATCTCTACAAAAAATACAAAAGTTAGCCAGGTATGGTGGCACATGCCTGTAGTTTCAGCTGCTTGGGAGGCTGAGGTGAGAGGATTGCTTGAGCCTGGGATTTTGAGTTTACAGTGAGCTGAGATTGTGCCACTGCATTCCACCCTGGGTGATGGAGTGAGACCCTGTCTCAAGAAAACAAAAACAAAAAACAAACAAAAAACCTTTGAACTACCAGCACAATTGAGGTAATTTATTTTAGATTTTTGTTGGTTTTAATAGATTTCATTGATTAATGTAATTGAACATTTTTCAGTTATTAGCTATATGTATGTATTCTTTTATGAACTATCTTTTAAGTTTTTCCTTTATTTATTTGAGACAGAATTTTGCTCTGTTGGCACAATCTTGGCTTACTGCAGCCTCTGTCTCCTGGGTTCAAGTGATGATTCTCTTGTCTCAGATGGAATTATAGGCACACGCTACCAAGCCTGGCTAATTTTTTTTTTTAGTTTTAGTAAAAATAGGGTTTAGTCGTGTTGGCCTGGCTGATCTCAAACTCTTGACCTCAAGTGATCTACCTGCCTTGGCCTCCCCAAGTGCTGGGGTTACAGGTGTGAGCCACTCTTTCTTCCTTTCTTTTTTTTTTTTTTTTGAGACGGGGTCTTGTTCTTTCGCCCAGGCTGGAGTGCAGTGGCGCTATCTCGGCTCACTGCAAGCTCCACCTCCTGGGTTCACGCCATTCTCCTGCATCAGCCTTCCAAGTAGCTGGGGCTACAGGCGCCCACCACTACGCCTGGCTAATTTTTTAAGTTTTCATTAAGAGACGGGGTTTCACTGTGTTAGCCAGGATGGTCTCGATCTCCTGACCTCATGATCCACCCACCTCGGCCTCCCAAAGTGCTGGGATTACAGGCGTGAGCCACCGTGCCCAGCCAGCATGAGCCACTCCTTAAAGTGTTATACGTATTAAAGTTTTGTGAGCTCTTTGTAGTTGGTAATTCATAGCTTTCTCCTTTGCACAATAGTGAAAGGCTTTTTTTTATTACCAAGATACATGTACAGTGCTATTTTGAAGGTTTTATAGCATTAAAAATAGCAAAATGAAGACATTATAGTTTTCTTACATGCAAATTGGCTTGGCTAGATTATCCTTTGCTTTCTTGAGTGATGGGTTGGGAAGAATGCTATGGTTTGAATCCATGTGACCAAAGAATCTATGTCATACACACTCTTGGTTTTTGAAAGGATTTCAAAATAACACACTGAAATTTAAAAACATCCACCTTTTTTTTTTTTTTCCTGTCTCTGCCTATCTTTAAAGTGACAGATAATTTTGAGGAAGAAAAGATGAAGTGTGAACTATAATGGTGTTTTTGGGCCTTTTGTGGTAATGCATACAAACTGACATTCTTGTCTTGTGAGGGTAGATTTCATAAGACCTTTTTGCAAAGTAAATCCTGTGTATCTTCAATGCTTTTTTGCCTGTAATAAGTCAGATGCTAATGTATCCAACACTGATGGTCATGAGGTTTTTATAAAGCAGTGCTTGAAAAGAGATTGTTGATTGTTAGCTATGATATGAGATGGGCCCCAGAGAAAGAGGTGGCTGGGGAAGGTGTTTTTCCATTTTTTTTTTTTTTTTGAAACAGAGTCTCGCTCTGTCGCCCAGGCTGGAGTGCAGTGACGCGATCTCGGCTCAATGCAAGCTCTGCCTCCCAGGTTCACACCATTCTCCTGCCTCAGCCTCCCGAGTAGCTGGGACTACAGGCGCCCGCCACCAAGCCTGGCTAATTTTTTGTATTTTTAGTAGAGACGGGGTTTCACTGTGTTAGCCAGGATGGTCTCGATCTCCTGACCTCGTGATCCACCCGCCTCGGCCTCCAAAAGTGCTGGGATTATAGGCGTGAGCCACGGCGCCCGGCCTGGGAAGGTGTTTTTCTTAGTTATGGTGTGAGAGTGGGAGAAGAATCACATTTTAACTGAGAATTTAGAATGTGGATCTCTAGGCCTAAAAATGCTGGTTTTTTTCTTTTTTTTTGTACAATTCTGGGTAGTCTGCAAGTAATAATGAGTCAGCACATTTTAGGGACATATTGCCCAATATTGAATAGATAATCATGCTTCATGGTTACTGTGACTCACATAGTAAATTGGTAATGAAACATTAACATATTTTGTACCCTATTCCACCATAGTCTCTAATCCTAAAATTATAGCACATTTCAATAAATAGTGCTGTCTAGGTTACATCCTTAGCCTTCTTGCATAGATTCTTAACCTTTTTAGACTTAAGAACTTATTTGAGAATTTGATGAAACATGTGGATCCCCACCTCAGAAATACAGACATATGAATACACAGATTTTACCCACAATTTCAGTAGATACCTACATGTTACAAAAGTCCATCAGATTAAGGACTCCTATTACCCACAATTTCAGTGGATGCATAGATGTGCCAGAAGCCTGTCAGATTAAGGACTCCTATTTTATAGTCTCCTTGTTCAAGCTCATCCACTCATAGGGCTTTCATTACAACCTATTTGCTGATAATCATAAATCTGTATTTCCTAGTGGGTCTCTTTCCTGAGCCCCAGGTTCGTTATTTCCAACTGTCTTCTGTATGTGTCCACAAGGATGCTCTCAAGGACCTCAAATTCAAAGTCCAAAATTGAATTTATTGTCTAAACTTGTTCCCTGAGAGGCAGAAGCTAGGTGAAATTGTTCGTTAAACTGAGCAGGAATCCACCTTGAGAGTGGGGATGATGCTGTGCTCATCTATACTTGCAGTACCTATGAGCCAGAGAGCAGATTTGAGGAACAGAGTCCTCAGGGCACATAGCTCAAGTCCCACAACAATTCAAGGACCTGGTTGCTAAACTAAGAGAGAGCTGAAAAGCAGATCCAATTTATGAATGGAATATTTAGTTGGAAACCTGAGTAGATAGTACTGAGGAAGAGCAAGTGATCAAATGGAAAAGCATGTATCAAGGTGCAGAACCCACAGTAATAGACAAGAAGAAATGTGAAAATGAAGTCAGCTGGGACAGGGGTTAGATTAAATCCCTAAACCAAACAGCAAAAAGCTGCAGCAGTTGGAATTGATATTCTTACATTAAAGGTGAAGCCTGGAATGAATGCATAGTTGTGTTTTCTGGTTCCTATACCCAGCAAAAACTGCTTGTTCCTGTTCTTTCTGTCTCCATACTTAGCATGCTTATTCGCCCAGTTACCCAAATTAGGTCTCCTTACTTAAAATTCGTGAATGACTCCACTGTTACTACAGGATAGAGTCTAGACATCTTAGAATGACATTTACTTTTCTAGTATTTGGATATTTTCTCATTATCTTTTTGTTGTTGATTTCTAATGTGACCATTATGGTCAGAGAACACTCATTATGGTTTGTTTCAGTCCTTTGAAATATATTGAATATTGCTTTATGGCCAGTATATAGGTCTTATGTGATCACTTGAAAAAATATGTATTCTATGATTATTGCAGAGTTCCGTAAATATCAATGAGGTCAAGTAATTTTATAGTGTTGTTATAGTCTAAATGTTATTTGATTTTTTGTTCTGCTTTATTAATTTTGGGAAAATTATGAATTTTTCCATTTTTCCTTACATTTCTAGCAATTTTGTTTCATGTATTTAGGATCTCTATTATTGGGAACACACCCATTCAGACCTTCTTGAAGAATTAACTCTTTTGTAATTATGAAATAGTTCTCTGTATCTCTGATGTTACCGTCTGAAAGTCTACTTTGTCAGATATGAATATAGCCACAACAGTGTTTTTATGTATACTATATACATGGTGTATTTTCTCCATTGTTTTACTTTTAATCTGTGTCTTTATATAGCTGGCTTTGTTTGTTAATCCAGTTTTATAGTCTCTGCCTTTTAAATGGAGAGTTAATCCACTTATATTTAATGTAATTATTCATTTGATTGGATTTAAAACTACCATCTTGCTATTTGTTTTTTATTTGAATCATCTATTTTTGTTTCTTTGTTTGCCTTCTTTTGGATTAATCTTTTTTAGTATTCCGTTGTTTGTATTATCTCCTCTTTTTAGCTCCACCTCTTTGTTTTTTTTGTTTTGTTTTGTTTTTGCTTATAGTGGTTACTCTAAGACATGGGCTGCACATTTTTTATTTAGTAAAAATCCAGATAGTAGGCCGGGCACAGTGGCTCACACCTGTAATCCCAGCACTTTGGGAGGCCAAGGCGGTTGGATCACAAGGTCAGGAGATCGAGACCATCCTGGCTAACATGTTGAAACCCCCATCTCTACTAAAAATACAAAAGAAATTAGACAGGCTTGGTGGTGGGCGCCTGTAGTCCCAGCTACTTGGGAGGCTGAGGCAGGAGAATGGCATGAACCCAGGAGGCAGAGCTTGCAGTGAGCCGAGATTGCACCGCTGCACTCCAGCCTGGGCGACAGAGCGAGACTCCGTCTCAAAAAAAAAAAAAATTCCAGATAGTAAATACATTATGCTTTGTGGGCCACAGATGGGCTCTTTGTTCTTTACTTTACTGAAGATCCAGATTTTCATCTGGCATCATTTCTCTTTAGCTTGATGAACTTCCTTTAGCAGTTCTTATAGTAAGGATATGTTGACTACTAATGCTCTTAGGTTTTTTTTTTTTTAAATGTGTTTTTTATTTTTTTAATTTGAGAATATTTTGCTGGACATAGAGTTCTAGGCTGTTGGTTGTTTTCTATTTTTTTTTTTTTAACTTTCAACATTAAAAAGATACTATTTTATTGGCTTCCCATGTTTTTGATGAAAGTCAGCTGACATGAATGTAATTTTTTTTTTCTTTGACTGTTACAAGATTTTTCCCTATTTTTGGTTTTCAGCAGTTTGATTATAATATACCAAATTCTCTGATCCGTTCTACTGCCATCTCCAGTGTGGGCCTCAGTTTTGATTAGTTTTTATTAGCCTATCTTTGAATTCATTGATCCCTTCTTTTTCTGTGTCCAGTCTGCTGGTAAGCCCATCTGGTGACTTCTTCATTTCAGATCATTTATTTTTCAGTTCTAGAATTTCCCTTTCTCTGCTGGAATTCTTTGCTCTTTACCCATTCTGTTGATCTTTTCCTTTAACATATTCCTAATAACTTTTAAAGTCTTCATCCATGGGTCCCTCCCTGTTGAACTTTTTTTCTTTTTTATGGGTTATAGGCACACCTTGGAGAGATTGTGGGTTTGGTTCCAGACCGCCAAAATAAAGTGAATATCCCAATAAAGCAAGTCACAAATATTTTGGTTTCCCAGTACATATAAAAGTTATACACTATATTGTAGTCTGTTCAGTCTGTAGTAGTATTATGTCAAAAGAAAACACAATGCATATGCCTTAATTTAAAATATTTCATTGCTAAAAACAAAATGCTAGCAATCATCCCAGACTTCAGCAAGTCATAATCATTTTGCTGGTGGAGACTCTTACCTCCATGTTGACTGCTAGACCATTCGGGGTGCTGGTTGCTAAAGATAGGGGTGACGATAGCAATTTGTTTTGTTATGTAATATTCTAAATCCTTTGCTGTCTTTTCAACAATGTTCACAGCGTTGAGTAGATTCCATCTCAAAAAACCACTTTCTCTGCTCATTCATAAGAAGCAACTCATTCATTCAAGTTCGATCATAAGATTGTAGGAATTCAACTACATCTTCAGGCTCACTTCTAGTTATAGTTCTTTTGCTATTTCTACCACATTTGCAGTTCCTTCCTCCACTGAAGTCTTGAAGCCCTCAGTGTCATCCATCTGATTCTTCCAAATTCCTGTTAACGTTGAAATTTTGACCTCCTCCCATGAATTATGGATGTTCTTAATGGCATCTAAACTGGTGAATCCTTTCCAGAAGGTTTGCAGTTGACGTTGTGCAAATCCATCAGAGGAGTTAGTATCTATGGCAGCTATAGCTTTATGAGATGTATTTCTTAAATAATAATCTTGACAGGGCCAGGCGCAGTGGCTTAAACCTGTAATCCCAGCACTTTGGGAGGCTGAGGTGGGTGTGGTCACCTGACCACACCTGAGGTCAGGAGTTCAAGACCAGCCTGGCCAACATGGCGAAATCCCATCTCTATTAAAAATACAAAAATTAGCTGGGTGTGGTGGTGCATGTGTGTAATCCCAGCCACTCAAGAGGCTGAGGCAAGAGAATTGCTTGAACCGGGATGGGGAGAGGTTGCAGTGAGCTGAGATTATGCCACTGCTCTCCAGCCTGGACGACAGAGTGAGACTCCATCTCAAAAAACAAAACAAAACAAAACAAAAACAACTTGACAGAAATTACTCCTTGATCCGTGGACTACAGAACGGATGCTGTGTTAACAAGCATGAAAACAACATTCATCTTGTATATTCCTATCCGAACTCATGGGTGACAAGGTATATTATCAACGAATAATAGTATTTTGTGAGAAATCTTTTTTCCTAAGCAATAGATCTCAACAGTGGGCTGAAAATTGCACTTTTATGTTATAGAGGTAGCTTCTTTCCTTAAGCTTCATGAACCAACAACCTCTACTAGCCTCCAACTTTTCCTCTCTCAGCCTTTATAAAATTGAAGAAAATTAGGGCCTGGCTCTGGATTAGGTTTTGGCTTAAGGGAATGTTGTAACTGGCTTTATCTATCTATCTAGTCCACTAAAACTTTTGCCATGTCTGCATTAAGACTCTCACTTTCTTACCACTTGTGTGTTCATTGGAGTAGCACTTGAATTTACTTCAAGAACTTTTCCTTTGTATTCACAACTTGACTATTTGATGCAAGAGGACTGGCTTTCAGCTTATCTCAGCTTTCAACATACCTTCCTCACTAAGCTTGATAGTTTCTAGCTTCTGACTTAAAAGTGAGAGATACGCGACTATTCCTTTCATTTGAACACTTAGAGCCCATTGTTGGATTATTAATCGGCCTTTTTTCAATATCAATGTGTCTCAGGAATAGGGAGGCCCAAGGAGGGGGAGAGAGATGGGGGAACAAACAGCCAATTGGTGTAGCATTCAGGACATACACATTAAGTTAATTATGTTATATGGGCTTAGGATCGTGGTACCCCAGAACAATTACATGGTAACATCAAAGATCACTGATCACACATCACCATAACAGATATAATAATGAAGAAGTTTGAAATACTGCAAGAATTACCATAATGTCATAAAGAGACATGAGGGGAGCACATGCTGTTGGAAAAATGTCACCAATAGACTTGCTCACCACAGGATTACCACACACCTTCAATTTGTGAAAAACACAACATCTTCTGAGCACAATGAAATGAGGTATGCCTGTACTCATTTGCTTCTTCACATGTCTTAGAAGTTTTAACTGCATACTGGACCTTTTGTATAAAAGAAGGGTGGAGAATTAACTAGGTAATACTTTTTGTTTTATTTTTGTTAAAGAGAGCAGTTCTTTCTTCCAGCAGGTAGCTAAGGTGATCATTCAGATTTCACAGTGAATCAAGCTGAGCTGGGGCTGAGCAGCAGCTTTAATTAATTTCAGTTTGCCTCTGGATTCAAATGAGATTAAGGAAATTTGACTTTTAGTCCAACCTTAGCTTTCTGTATCATTTAGATGGGGGGTTGATTTCTTTGATTTTAGCAAGATTTCAGCTGGGAGGCAGTTGGGTTGAAGATTAAATTAATTTACTTTACCTCTGGATTGCAACTATAGCAGGGCCCTGGAACCCAAGCACCACACAGCACTGGGAGATATCTCTCTGTCTCTCACTGTGCTCCCACCAGCACTTACTAAGATTCTCTTGTAGTATTATATGTAATTGTCAGACCAAGAGATTTGTTTTTACACTCGAGACTCTTTCAGATTCTAATTAATCATACCAGTCCACAGTCTCACTAAAAGTTTGGCTTGTTTCAGCAAAATCTTTCCACCTATGGGAGACTTCCTTTTCTGCCCACTTGTACCCAGACAGGCAATTGATTCAAGGTAGCTAGAAACAGGCTTTTGTTTCTCTGTGAAGAAGAACTCAGCTTTTCCCAGAAATTGGCTCTGTTAGACTTCTTGGCATTCATTTACTGCTCTTTCGTGGCTTTACAGAAAACTATGAAGTTAGTTTATCTGGTATTGTCTTGTTTTGATGAGAGCAGTGGTCTTTGGGGATCAGCTGCATTCAAACCAGATTGGAACTCTTTAGAATGATGGCATTAAGATTCTTTGCCTTCTGCTTTCAACCTTCCTTTTCAATCTCATCTCTTTTTATTCTTTTAAACACCCCATAGTACCTCCCTTTCATATCCGTAGCACACTGTATACCTCCATACCTTTGTTCCTTCTGCCTAGATTGCCCTTCTTCTCATCTTACAATTTTGTCTTTTAAAACTCAACTCACGTGACACCTCTTCTGTGCCACAGATCCTCCTACTACACTGTACCTACCTTTACTCATGTACTTTTCACATTATATTATGATGATTTATGTTATACGCTGCTGCTTTTAAACTAAGGACTTATATACTTTGCCAGACATGCCTTCAATTGAAATTGTTAATACAGTTCAAAATGATGCTGTAGTCTTTGTTTAGTTACGGTAACAACTTTCTGGTCTGAAAAAAAAAAAAAAAGGCTATGCATCCCTTCAACAGAATAAGAGTTTTAAAAGTAATGATGTGGGAGGATCTCTAAGATATGGTCAGTGTTATGTTTTACCATTTGTATTTAGAAAAACAGCTGTGTGTGTATGTATTTATTTATTTTGAAACGGAGTCTCATTCTGTCACCCAGGCTGGAGTTCAGTGGTACGATCTCTGCTCACTGCAACCCCTGCCTCCTGCGTTCAAGCGATTCTCCTGCCTCAGCCCCTGGAGTAGCTGGGATTACAGGTGCATGCGCCACCATGCCTGGCTAATTTTTATATTTTTAGTAGAGACGGGGTTTCACCATGTTGTCCAGGCTGGTCTGAAGCTGCTGACCTCAGGTGATCCACTCACCTTGACCTCCCACAGTGCTGGGGTTACAGGCATGAGTCACTGCACCTGGCTTGTATATGAAGTTTTTTAAAAAATAAATAAGTAAAGAATTTTCAAGGACAAAGATACCATTTGCATTTTGTAGCCTGAGTGCCAGACTTAATACTTGACAATTACTTGATGCTCAATAAATGATTATTATTAGCAAAATAACCTTACACATGGAAAAAGAATATGCCAAGAAAAGGGATCTTCAGATATGAGGCTCTTGGAGTTATGACTCAGCTCACAAGGATTCTGTCGTAGGTGAGAAATGCTCCATTACCCAGAGGCAAACCCCCAGAGGTTGTGGCAGCACTTTATGACTACGTATCAGTCTGGGCTCAGTCAGGGAAACATTGAGCCACTGTAAGTGTTATAGGAGTGAGGGGTTTAATGTATTAATTAAGGCTTATGCAAATGTGGGAGGACTAAAGAAGTGAAGGTCTGCACGTTTTTTATTGTATACTGGACATGTTGTTTAAAATAGGAGTAGGGAATGAGCTGGATACAGCTACAGTTGGAAGACTAGAGGAATAGGCACCAATGACTGAAACCTGCAGCTCTATAGGGGCAGAGAAGTACTAGGAAACTGCCTCTTGCTGCCAAGGTAGGACTCAGTGTGGGAGCCCAAGGAAAGGTCTTTGAAGCCTGCCATGGGGATAAAGTGGAGCTTTAGGAGAGGCCAGTGGAGCGACTGCATCTGACTGCCCTGACCTCTTAAAAATAATGGCTTCTGCTTCATTTCCACCTTCTAAAACTCATAGAAGCCTCTGACTCAGAACCACACAGGGAAAGGAATTCTGGGAGACTTAATTTTCTGTCCTAGACAGCAGTGGTGGTGGTGCCAGTTGACCATCCAGCATAGGCCATTCCTTTGCCAGCCTGGCTTACATACACACCTATTTAAACCGTATTTAACTGCCAGATAAAGCTAATGCTCTGCTTAACATGATGTAACTCTCGCTTAGCAAACTGAAAGCATGCTAACCACTCCCTCAAAGAGGAGATGCTGTATTTCATATTGTGCTTTGTACATTTCTGGCTGATATGAATGTATTCCACTAGCTGAGTCACATCCTCTCTTTGATACCCTAAAAACTTAGATATACTGAGATACAGAGGTAGCCATTCCCTTTTTTTTCTTTTTTTTTTTTTTGGCAAGGTCTTGTTCTATTGCCCAGGCTGCAGTGCAGTGGTGCCATCATAGCTAACTGCATCCATGAACTCCTAAGCCCAAGCGATCCACCTGCCTTAGCTTCTCGACTATAGGTGTGCACCACCACACCTAGCTAAATGTTTTTTTATTTTTAACTTTTTGTAGAGACAAGGTGTCACTGTGTTGCCCAGGCTGCTCTTGAATTCTTGGCGTCAAGCAGTCCTGCTGCCTTAGCCTCTCAATGTGTTAGGATTATAGGCATGAACCACCGTGCCCAGCCAGAGTCAATACACCTTATATTAAAGAGTATTATTAGACAGGGAAAAGTGGAAAAAATAATTAATTAATATATTCAGTATATATTCATATCAAAGCAAAGAAGAATATCTGCCAAACTATTGTAGTTCTCATTTTCTGTACCTTTCATGTGATCATAGCAGATATCTGTCACTTCTTTCTTCCTCTAGCCATTCCATGTTCCTTTGGTCCTCAGTAGTCACCTCAGATGGTCTTTGTTCTTTGCCTTATGGAGTGGCCTAAACCTTCATTCTGGGGTGTATGTACCAATAAATGGCCATATCGTTTTGCTCTAATACCCCGTTAACTTTCCATAATAAACAAGTGTAATAGAAAATCCTAGGTTCCAGGCAATTTCTTTCCTTCTTCCATTGAGTGTTTTTTTCCCGTTGTGTATTTTAAACTTGGTTCTTCCTTGATAATCAGGATTAATCAGCCTAGCTATTATAGTACCTACCTTACTTGTCTTTTGTCTGAGTGGCATGAGGAGCAAGAATTACTGGGTTAACAGTCTCAGCTCTCTGTTCAGTGGAAATAATGTGTCTCCCCCAAAGAAGCACTTGTCCCTTGAGGATTAAGACCTGTAAACTGGGAGAGTCCACAGCTGCTGGAAGTTTTCTTTTGGGGAAGAATTTTGATAATATTTAGTGAATATAGGGCTATTCCGATTTTCTTCTCCTTGTGTCAATTTTGATAAATTTTGTTTTTTAAAGTAATTTGGCCATTTCACTTAAGTTGTCAAATTTGTTGGCAGGAAGCTGCAGTATTTTCTTAGAATTCTTCTAATGTCTGTCAAATTGATAGTGATAACTTCTTTTCTATTCTTCATGTGATGACCCCTTGATTCCTCCTCTGTCCACACCCGTTAGTGATTCCCTCCACCTGAATGTGGACAGGACCTGTGACTTGTTTGCAACAAATAGAATACAACAGAGGTGATGGGAGATATGTGATTGCATGATTATATTATATAAGATTACAGCACTGGACTGGCTGGAGTGTGTGCGTCTCTCTCTCTCTCTCTCTCTCTCTGGACATAATGACTGGACATAATGACTGTTATCTTGTATAGACTCTGGGTTCCTTTATAATACCCTTGTGAATGCATTTATTTTTGTTTTAGCAGGCAATCAACCCAGGTAGGCTGGATTATACATTGTTTTGCTTTTTGCAGGCAGTGGTTCAAATCTTAATTCAGTTATCAAAGCAAAGCCTTTGCTAACCTGGTTTGGGTTTGTCCTGTGCATGTGTGATTCAGAGGTTAAGCTGAGACCCGTGTAGATGCATACATAAAAGTGGAGAGCTCCTTCACCTGCTGTTTCTGCTCCAGGAGTTTTCTCTGACTCCCTGTCTTTCTTTGGCTCCTTTCCCTGCTTCCTCTGACCAGAAAGAAAACAATTCCTATCAGAGTTTTAGCCACCTATGTGTGCTGCTTAGTGACTGAAGCTGTCCCACCCTCAAGGAAAAACCTGATGAGAAAAAAATAAACAAACAGAAAACTCACCCTGTAAGGTCACTTCTCCAACTTTTTACTTCCCTCCACAATCTGCCGACTTTTATTTACTTTCCAGATCCTCATGTAGTTTTTTGTTTTGTTTTGTTTTGCTTTGCTTTGTTTTGAGACAGAGTTTTGCTCTTGGTGCCCAGGCTGGAGTGCAGTGGCACAATCTCGTCTCACTGAAACCTCCCCGTCCTGGGTTGAAGCGACTCTTGCCTCAGCCTCCTGAGTAGCTGAGATTACGGGCAGCTGCCACCATGCACGGCTAATTTTTGGTATTTTTGGTAGAGACAGAGTTTCACTGTGTTGGCCAGGCTGGTCTTCAACTCCTGACCTCAGGTGATCCACCCGCTTCAGCCTCCCCAAAGTGCTGGGATTACAGGTGTGAGCCACTGTGACCAGCCCAAGGTAGTTATTTTTTAAAAGTTTGCTCAAACTTTATACTTATAATTAGAGGGAGAAACAACTTTATGGGATGTAGTTGGCTTAACCTTACCATAAAGGAACCAAAACTCCACTTCATTCACTTTTTTTTTTTTTTTTTTTGGTGACGGAGTCTCGCTCTGTCCTCTGTCACCCAGGCTGGAGTGCAGTGGCATGATCTCGGCTCACTGCAAGCTCTGCCTCCCGGGTTCACGCCATTCTCCTGCCTCAGCCTCCTGAGTAGCTGAGACTACAGGCGCCCGCCACCTCGCCCAGCTAGTTTTTTGTATTTTTAGTAGAGATGGGGTTTCACTGTGTTAGCCAGGATGGTCTCAATCTCCTGACTTCATGATCCACCTGCCTTGGTCTCCCAAAGTGCTGGGATTACAGGCGTGAGCCTCCACACCAGGCCCACTTCATTCACTTTAAAAGAAGTACTTGACCAGAAGCAGTACTGTTTAGAATGCCATTATGGTGAATAAGATATTTTGTAAGGGAAAGGATGCTGGTTTTGACAGAAATGTGGGCAGAGAAGGAAATCTTCACTGAGTAAAAGCAGTGTCCTTTTCAGGATGGAAGCGGTCCGGTGTGATCATCCTGCTACAGATGGCTGCCCAGACCCCCTGGGAGCAGCGCTTTATCGGGGCACCATTGTTGGCCTCTCCTGTTGGCAGGTTGGACACTTAGTCGTGATTGTTGTCAGGTCAGCCTTGACAGGTGGAAGCCAGTGTCACTGAGCACATGCATAACCTTCATTCCTACTGCTCTCACAGTACGATATGAACTTTGTTCATTAGCCTTCTGAGCAAGGGAAACAGTGGCTGGTAAAATAATGAGTCATTTTGTCCACTTGGTTATTGAGAGCCTCCTCTGCTGAGATTATCCATTGGTCATCATTTACATGGGACACAAATACTCTAACACTTTGTCCTGTTTGAGAATAGTTTATTGACATAGCTCGTTTCTACATCGTACCACAAGTTTCCCAACTTATTCTGAATTTCTGAATTTCCAGTCAAACCATTTGCTACTGACCACAAATCAGTGTGGATTCATATCAATAGCCGTCACTCCTTTGAGACAAAATGTGCAATCATGTACACTGCTTGGAGTGTATGATTAGCAGCCTAAGCGACTTGGGTAACTTGTTAGCCAGTGGTAAAGTGTTCAGTCCTTACTAAGTCCCAGTAGCAAGCAAGGGCTCTTTCTCAAAAGGGAGAGTAATGATCTCCAGAAGTTAGCATAGCTTTGCTCTGAAATCCTAGGATTCTATACTGTGATTCACCTCTAGGGCCTGCCATACCTCCACACAGCACTGCGGTCTCCCACAGACATTTCAGACACCACTGGATCTCTTGAATCATACGGCCTCAGATATGATACGATTGCAGGGCAGCCTGAACTTATTCCAGAGTCATCTTTTGCTCTGGACCCTACTCAGAATGCCACTTTTATGGGTTACTTGGTAAATGCATATGAGTAGTAAACCCAAATGAAACAAAACTCAAAAACAGCACATATGTCTTTTCCAAAACCCAAAGAAGATCACTAGGTGTTGAGTCTATTTCTTATTGGAAGGGGATACTAGGTGTACCAACTTGTCCTCAGAGAAATATCTTATTCTTTTTCTTAGATTGTTGAATCCCTGGAAATTTCACAGAGGTGACAGACCACTCAGTTTTTTCAGGGCTTATTTTCTAACCTCTGACACATATGCGTCTTCCCAAAGTAGGTAGGGTGTTGGCTATTTCATGTTTAATTAAGTCCAGTTAACATGTCTCAGTATAGTGGACCAGTATGCTTTTTTTGTACAGAAGTGAGATGATCAGGGTTCCCGTAGACTAGATTATGACAGAATACTGTAGTGAGAGTTGCTGTAGCCCTTTGGTGTAAGATGTTACTTCTGATGATCTTTACTAACAGATATAGAGAAGAAGTGCTTGCTGGATCAATAACTACATTTAGATAGTAGGAGCTATGTTGATTTTCTCTAATAAAGTTAATACATCTAGAACAGCAGTTGTAATAGGAGTCACCACTCATTAAGTATCATCCTGTATCTTAAGTTTTTGTTGGCAATACTAATCTCTGCAGTTTCTCCAGGAACGCAGTATTACTTTTGGTGTAATATTTTGGTAGAGAGAGGCAGCTCTAGTGTAACCCCTGAAGTATGGCTTTAGTATGCTACCCATCTCTGTAAGTCCTAGGGACACCATCACCAATCAGCCACCACCAGAGATCTCTACAACTCACACCATTCTCTTTTCCTACTCTACCTCTGCACGTGCTTATAAAGTGTAGCCATGTGCCCATTGTTTCTATCATGAAGCGTCACCAGTTGGCTCCTGTGACTCAGAGATCTTTTCATCTTTCCCTTGGGTTCAGGGAGTCTATTTCTCTGACAGTCTTTCCCGTTATTATTTCTAGCCTGCAGTGAACAAGCACTAAAGAGCTTTTTAGGATTTTGTTTCCCCCTTCACCAGTGTATTTCTCAAAGGCTTGGTGAAGGAGTGAGTTCTCTAGACCTTCCTGGGATGTAGTTAGGAGATGAGTGAACAGATCAGTCATACATATTAAATACACTCCAGTATTCCTTATTTTCTAACCTTTTGAATAACTTTTATTTTATTTTGAGACTGAGTTTTGCTCTTGTTGCCCAGACCGAAGTGCAATGGTGCCATCTCAGCTCATTGCGACCTCTGTCTTCCGGGTTCAAGCAATTCTCCGCCTCAGCCTCCTGAGTAGCTGGGATTACAGGCGCCCGACACCATGCCCAGCTAATTTTTGTATTTTTAGTAGAGACAGGGTTTCACTATGTTGGCCAGGCTGGTGTCGGAACTCCTGACCTCAGGTGATCCACCTACTTTGGCCTCCCAAAGTGTTGGGATTACAGGCGTGAGCCACTGCACCTGGCTTGAATAACTTTTATTTACAGTATACCAAGGAGGTTCTGGCATCTAAGCTTCAACGTTACATTCCTTCTTGTCTGGTCTAACATTCTTAGGATTCATTCCTACACACTTCCTAGGTTTCTGCACGTACAAATGGGCAAAATCTAGCACAATGACCCTAGCCCTCCGACGGTCATAGCAGGGTGGTTCTTGACCCAACCTAGGCAAATAAAGGTCTTTCCCTGGGACTGTGAAGTGGTACCAAGGAAAGAAAGGTGGTTTGTCTCTGGTGGGGAGGGCCACTAGATATAAGGCACAGGAACTGTTGCTGGAAGTTTTAGACACTGCTGACTACTTGTTCCTTTTTCCCTGTTAGTAAAGACTATTTCTTTTAAAAACAAAAAAAAGGAGCTAAAACTGCCAGATACTCATTTTCCCATACACTCTTGTGGGTGAAATGACCACTTGACCAATTTTTTATAGCCAGTGATACATAAGGAGATTTTTTTTTTTTTTAACAGGGAAAGAGCTTACAAATTTTATGTGCACATGTATGCATGAGAGTTGCACAATTTTTTTTAAAGAAAAACTCAAATGGCTTGATGATTGAGACTTTTATACCACCCTGAGATTACAGAAAGAACAGGGGCTTGGATCATGGCCAAACAAATTATGGTGGCAAAACAGGTTATGGGAGGAAGAGAAGACCACCTTTGCCTCGCTAGCAAAGGTAGTCTTGAACTCTCACAGGTAGCAGCCCTCAGAAAGAATAGATAGTAGCCAGTGATAAATGTTTCTAGCAGACCTTTAAAGGCATTAGACTCCCAGTTAATCATTCTTAGGTCTGGATAAGGAGACATTTGCTAGGGATTTTCTTGGAGAGATTTAGCTTTCTTAGAAAATAAAGAATTTTGTGAAAAGAGCTTACTCCTTCCTTCCTGCTTTTGAACACTGCTGTGGAAGAACATTATGCTTAGCCCTGCTGCAGCCACTTTTTGATCCTAAGAGAAGTTATCATCAACACACTGAAGGTGACAGAAGGAAGATTAGGACAAAGCCTTCCCTTGATTCTGGGCTTAGGACTGTCCATCTACCTCACATCTGGACTTCTTGTTGTGTGTTTGAGATACTCGTACTCAGTTCTATTACTGTATGTTCACTGCAAATGGGGTCGTGTTCTTCAGTGTATAAGGGAATAAAGTCAGCCGGGCGCGGTGGCTCACACCTGTAATTCCAGCACTTTGGGAGGCCGAGACAGGCGGATCACGAGGTCAGGAGATCGAGACCATCCTGGCTAACACGGTGAAACCCCGTATCTACTAAAAATACAAAAAATTAGCTGGCTTGGTGGCGGGTGCCTGTAGTCCCAGCTACTCTGAAGTCTGAGGCAGGAGAATGGCGTGAACCTGGGAGGCGGAGCTTGCAGTGAGCCGAGATCGCGCCACTGCACGCCAGCCTGGGCAACAGAGCGAGACTGTCTCAAAAAAATAAAAAAATAAAAAAAATTTTTAAAATAAGGGAATAAAGTCAACCCATCAAGAGAAGCAGAGCCAAAGAGGTCAAGGGAGTGTCCGGCAGGGGTTGAGGTCCTGGTTCTGGTTGTCCATGAAGATCATCTCCAGCTCTGCCCTTGCCACAGTTATGTGAGACGTCCTAGTCCACTTCCGGGAAACATTTCCCTTTTTGACTGTATTAGTTGAATTGGGTTTCTGGGTTGTAGTAGGAGTATTCCAACTAACACCATACTTGGTGAATTTGAAGTATGATTAATTTTTAGCTACTTCTCACTTTATTTCTTGTGCCTAGATTTGAAGAGTATTTATTTATTTGTTTGTTTGTTTGTTTATTTATGAGACAGGGTCTCGCTTTTGTTGCCCAGAGTGCTCTGGAGTGCAGTGGCATGATCATAGCTTACTGCAGGCTTGACTTCTTAGGCTCAGGTGATCCTCCTACCTTGGCCTCCCAAAGTGCTGGGATTATAGGCGTATAGGCATGAGCCACTTTGCCTGGCCTAAATTTTAGTTAAGGAAATTATTATTTCATTCTTTCAAAATTTTCATAGACCTTCAAAGCAACAACTGTAGAGTTAAATTCATTTCCTCAACTTGGCAGGATTTTTTTTTTTCCCCTATTGAAACATTTTGTCTTTTTTTTTTTTTTGGTGACAGGGTTTCACTCTTTGCTCTGTTGCCCAGGCTGGAGTGCAGTGGCAGGATCATAGCTCACTGTAGCCTCAAACTCCCCTGGGCTCAAGCCATCCTCCCACCTCCGCTTCCTGAGTAGCTGGGATCATAGGCATGCACCAACATGCCCAGCTAATTATTGTATTTTTTTGTAGAGACGAGGTTTCACTGTGTCACCCAGGCTGGTCTCAAACTCCTGAGCTCAAGTCATTTACCCAGCTCGGCCTCACAAAGTGCTGGGATTACAGGAGTGAGCCACCGTGCCCAACCATTTTGTTTTATTTTGAAAGAAGGCTGAATTGATTCCTGCAGGCATTCTGTAAAGAATATATAAGGAAGTTCAAAGTAGAACATTTTACCATCTCTCAGAATACTTTAGTCTTTCTTCTGATACATCACTTTAAGTCTTTGATTATTAAACAAGCAATTACTAAATAGTTGCTTTTTGGAATACTACCTTCTAATGCATTAGGAGATGCAAAGATCTGGCTTGTATCCAGGAGGAAAATACAGGTAATTGGATTGGAGAGAAAAGACATGCCGTAGAAGAAAATGAAATAATAATAAGATGGGAGAAAAATGTTTTACTGTGTTTTAAAGGGTTAAAAACTGTTAGAAACCTAAAAATTTGTCCACAGGACCAGCCTGAAAGTCTGAGACTACCCCACAGGAATAGCCTTGTCAAGGCCTGATTGTGCCCTTTGATTTATTCTTCAAAGTCAAACCTTTCTAATCTTCTCTCCCAGCTTTGGCACTGTCATTCCGTAATTGTATCCCAATAATTTGTGTTTTTTACCAGAAGTTCTTTAGGGGCTAATGAGTTTCATGCACTCGTATTTGCTGTGTAAAGTAGGGTTTCCTATACGTTTACTTACCAGATTAAATGTCAAAGGATCCAGTCCTTTGTTGGTTTTGTGTACAAGCACAAATTCCACTTGCCTATGCCATTGAGAATTTCATACATTTTAGTTGTCTTTTACAACTGTGATCCCATCTGAAGGTCTATGGGAAATTCAGTTCCTTAAACAAAAGAAATAGGTTCCCCTCATCCTTCTCTTTCTGCCTTCTTTAGTGAGAGTGCTTTTTGAGAGCAAGAGAACATTTGCAGTGAAGAGATTTAGTTGGATAGCTATTTATACAGTTTTCCTTGGAATTTTAAAGAATGAAATCATTTCTCTTTAGGTCAGCAAATGCCTATTCTGAACATTCAGAGTGACTGTTCTAAACAGTAGTGTTCAACTCTTAAAAAACATAGTGTCTATAAATGAGAATATAATAAATCAGTATTAGAAGTCGTTTTTTACCCCATGCTCTAATTCAGGAGAAAATATGAGAGGAGATACTTACTTATAGGTTAACTTGGTGTCTGATTACCAGTGCCTGAAATAATTTCCCCAATTACCTTTTTAAAAATCTATTAAAATATTGTAATTAAAAATCCCTTTAAAGTGAACATATGAAAAGCTCTGTGCTAAAGAATAGGGAAATTTTCCACTAAGTTGATCATTGATTGTATTGTGACGTTTCCTTAAACCCAAAGATTACCCGAAGATTACTGTAGAAGTAACACTACGAAAAATCAGATTAATGATAGGGAGAGTATACATTAGATGCTCTTCCAGAATGTACAGGAGAAGGATAGAGATGAAAATGATTGATAGATAAGAGAAAATGATACCTATGAAAAAAAAAAAGAGATTTAACTGGTGACTAATAGATGTCTGCAAAGGAGACAACAGAAGTGGAACAAAAGCATGAATCAAATGTGTCATCGTGGAAGACTTTCCAGGGTTGAAAATGACCCGAAGAATAAAAGAGCTCACTATATTCTAAACAACATTATGAAAACGTGTCTGTAACCTAGACATATTTTGCTGATTTTCTTTTGATTTTAAGGATCCTAAAAAAAAAAAAAATCATGCATATATCAAGGCACAAAAAAATGAGCTCTCAACAAAGAAACAAAAATTATGCTGACGGCCAGGCATGGTGGCTCATGCCTGTAATCCCAGCACTTTGGGAGGCCGAGGTGGGCAGATCACAAGGTCAGGAGTTTGAGACCAGCCTGGCTAACATGAGGAAACCCCGTCTCTACTAAAAATACAAAAAATTAGCTGGGTGTGGTGGCATGCGCCTGTAATCCCAGCTACTCGGGAGGCTGAGGCAGGAGAATCGTTTTAACTCGGGAGTTGGAGGTTGCAGTGAGCCAAGATCATGCCATTACACTCCAGCTTGGGTGACAGGGCGAGACTCCATCTCAAGAATAATAATAATAATAAAATAAAATTAATTATGCTGGCTACAAAATTTTCTTTTGCAAATACTAAATGTTAGAAAATGATGGAGCAGTGGGCAGTGATCCTTAGCCTGTGTGGGCTTGGAACTCCCTGCAGTAATATGTAGACCTCTATGTGCTGATGCAAGTTGATTTTCCTGGGAATAGAATCTATACCGTTCATCGTATTTTCCAGGATTTAATGAAACAAAGAGTTAAAAACTACAGTAGTGGAGCAATATTCATGGTGCTTTTTCTTTTGAAATAATTTAAAACTTACAGAAAGGCTGTAAGAATAATACAGAGAACTCCTGTGTATTGTTTCCCAGATTCATGTGTTTGTCTTCTCTCTCTTTCTCTCTCCTTATAAAATATTTCAATGTTGTTAGTTATCTCAAAATGGACTTTGTAGTTTTTTTCTCCCCTGCCAGTACAGGTTTCAGTCTAAGATCACATCATGTATATAGTTTTATATTGTTTTAGTTTTCTTTAATCTGTAACTGTTTCTCAGATGCTCTCTGTCTTCCATGATACTAACATTTTTTTGAAGAATGCTGGCAGGTTATTTTAGAGTGTTCCTCATTCTGGGTTTGTCTGATGTTTCCTCTTGATTATTATTGCGGGTTATGCATATGAGGCCAGAATACTAGGTACATTGTGTGGTTTCATTCTCAAGGTATCCACATTTGAAGGCATATGATGTTCATCTGTCACACTGATGATGTTAATTTCAATCTCACAGTAAATATGTTTTTTCAATGTCTCCACTCTATGGTTACTTTTTTCTCCCTTTCAATTAAAAAGCAATCAGTGGCGGGGCCCTGTGGCTCATGCCTATGATCCCAACAATTTGGGAGACAGAGGCAGGAGGATCACTTAAGCCCAGGAACTCAAGACCAGTCTAGGCAACATAGGGAGACCCCCTCTCTACAGGACTGGTGGCATGTGCCTCTTGTCCCAGCTACAGGAGGCTGAGGTGAGAGGATTGCCTGAGCCCAGGATGTCAAACCTGCAGTGAGCCGAGATCACACCACTGCACTCCAGCCTGAGTGACAGAGTGAGACCTTGTCTCAAAAATAAATTAATTAAAAATAAAAGCAATCAGTGTGGAAAAAACTTGAAGACTGTGCAAATAGCCATACGTTGCTTAACGATGGCAATACATTCTGAAAAATGTGTTACTAGGTGATTCTGTCATTGTGCAAACACCATAGGGTGTACTTACTTAAATTTAGATAGTATAGCCTGCTACATAGCTAGGCTGTATGGTGTAACCTATTGTTTCTAGGCTACAAAACTGTATAGCTTGTTACTGTACTGAATACTGTAGGCAGTTGTAACACTATGATAAGTATTATCTAAACATATCTAAACACAGGAAGATACAGTAAAAATACAGAATTATAATCTTATGGGACCACTGTCATAAGTGTGGTTTATTACTGACCAAAATGTCATTATGTGGCACGTGGCTGTATCTTGCTTTTCATCAGGCTTTACACTCTAGATTAGCATCCATTGATTATTCTTATCCACACCAATGATGCAGTTATGATAGTTGGAAAATACTGCTTTTTTCCAACTCCACTGCTCGCTCCATTTCATGGTATTCTAAAGAATGATCCTTGTCACAAAATTCAACACCTAATTGTATCTGTTATGATAATGAAAAGAAGCAAATGACCCATTCAAAACAGTTCAGTTGAGAAGAGTTTATCAAAGGAATGACTTACCAAGGTGTGGCCACAATAAGGGAATCAACAAGGAATGGTGAAGCACCCAGTAACTAGCAACAATGGGAAGCCATTGCCACCCTTAGACCTGCAGGGGCAAAGGGAGGGCACATAGTTATCAGACTCATGAAACCGGAATTAATAGAGGAGGAACCACCTACAGGTGCTGTGTCTCTAGAGAAAAACAGCCACTGGCAGCACAGAGGCAAGGTCAAGACGGAGCTGGGGGAATCAGCTGAGTTCTTCCTGCTGCTGCTCTGACCTGTTAGTAGTGCTCACGGTTGCCTAACCGTAAGCCAAAGGGCAAGAAAGCCTGGGTGATGCAATCTGGAGAGCTTGGCCTCCTGGGGCACAGAGGGTGTCTGGGGGTTGTGGGAGTGGTAGTATAACCAGCACACTAGCCAAGATTTTATTAATCTGACAAGAAAAGAAAAAGATCTCTGATGCGCAAGAACTAAATGGAGACTTCAGATCATGTTCTTAGATGGGAAGATCGAATAGTATAAATATCTTGGTTCTTGCCACATGAATGTGTCTGCTTAATTCCAGCAATCTAATGGAATTAGGGAGGGAGTAGGGGTAGGGGGTTACCGTTGTTAAAATGATTCTAAGTTCAATCAGGCAAGAATAACAAGAAAAAAAATTGTGCCCGGGTGTGGTGGCGCACGCCTGTAATCCCAGCACTTTGGGAGGCTGAGGCAGGTGGATCACCTGAGGTTGGGAGCACAAGACCAGCCTGACCAACATGGAGAAACCCCATCTCTACTAAAACTACAAAATTGTCAGGCATGGTAGCACATGCCTGTAATCCCAACTACTCAGGAGGCTGAGGCAGGAGAATCACTTGAACCCAGGAGGTGGAGGTTGCGGTGAGCCAAGATCACACCATTGCACTTCAGCCTGGGCAACAAGAGCGAAACTCCATCTCAAAAAAAAAAAAAAAAAAAAAATTCTGATTTCACTGCGTAATTTTAAAATTATTTTAATTTTGTTTTGAGCTGAATATTTTAAAATTATTTGTGTTCATAAATTATTTAGAATGTGTTCTTAAGGGTTTTCTAAGTTACATTTTTGTTACTCATTTCTAATTTAAATATAATATAGTTAAAGAATATTGTCTAAATTATACTAATTCTGTAAAATGTTGTTGAAGCTTAATGATCTAAGATGGGGTCAGTTTTTGTGAATCTTACTGTGTATGTGTTCTTGAGAAGGATGTGTATTCACTAATTAATGGGTGCTGGGTTTTATTGGTAGCCCAGAAGTCAAACTTGACAGTTATGTAGCCCTTAATTCATGCTAATGTTTTGTATCATTGGTCTGTAAATAATTGAAAGAGCTGTGTCGAAATCTCCCACTTTGTGGATAGATTTGTTCATTTCTCTCTAAAGTTGTCAAATTTTGCTTTATTTTGAGGCTATTTTTTGAGAGCTTACAAATTTAGATTCATTACCATTTTCTAGCAAATTGAACGTTTTATTGTAATGTAACGACTATCACTAAAAATGCTTTTTGTCTTAAAGTAGAGTTGCTAAATAAAATACAGGATGCTCAATTAAATTTGAATTTCAGATAAACATTGAGTACTTTTTTAGTGTAAGTATGTTCTACATATTGCAAAAATTATGCATTGTTCACAGGAACAGAAAACCAAATACCACATGTTCTCACTTATGAGGGGGCACTAAATGATGAGAACACATGGACACATGGTGGAGAACAAGACACTGGGGTGTACTGGAGGGTGGAGGAGGGAGAGGATCAGGAAACATAACTAATGGGTACTAGG
Source organism: Papio anubis (assembly GCF_008728515.1). NCBI lineage: Eukaryota > Metazoa > Chordata > Mammalia > Primates > Cercopithecidae > Papio > Papio anubis. Next base: position 128,594,067 of record NC_044979.1, on the reverse strand, counting down.
CTTAATACCTGGGTGCTGAAATAATCTGTACAACACACCCCCATGACATGAGTTTACCTATAGAACAAAACTGTACATGTGCCCCTGAACTTAAAAGTTAACAAAAAAAGTCTGGCATGGAAAGACATAAACATGTGCGGAGCTGGTTATCTCTGATCTTGCACCACTTGTGATAAAGTTGTTTGTAGTATTTAGTGAATGCCTTAAAAAATCTGTATCTTTAGTTATATGTACTTCTTGGTCCTAATATTACTGATTTATGCTATCTATACAATTTTGGCAGGGGGTTTGCCTATTTTGAGGATAACCTTACTACCAGTTTGTCTCTCTAATTAGTATTTTGAAGTAGTACTTTCTTTGGCTGTATTCTGTTGCTCCTTTTCTAGCTTGCTGAATTGAACATTTAATTAAATATTCGTCATTCCTTTTGAAAAAATTATTCGTTATTTATCTAACATTCAAATTTAGGCATCCTATGTTTTGTTTGTTTTTGCTAAATTTGGGAAGCCTATTTAAAAACTATTTTGTTTGATACTACTATAGTTATCCCCAATATTTTTTGGTTATAATTTCCCTAGTATATCGTTTTTATAAATTTCATTCTTTGAGTCTTTGTGTTTTAATTTTTTTTAATAGATAGCCTATAGTTAGAGTTGTAGTTAGTCTAATCTTACCTATGTTGTTTTTCTGGCAAGTGTAGGGCTTTTACGTTTATTGGGATTGCAGACCTATTGTCCCTCTTTTAAAACTATATTTTCAAATGCTTTTTCATTTCTCCCACTTCTTTTGTGCTTTTGTGGCCTGTTTCTTTTTGCATAATTTAAAAAAATTCCCTCTTCCCTTGTTTTAGACATTACACATATTTATTATTTTGTTAACCTTTAAATATTACTGTCAGGCCGGGCGCTGTGGCTCACGCCTGTAATCCCAGCACTTTGGGAGGCCAAAGTGGGTGGGTCTCCTGAGGTCAGGGGTTCCAGACCAGCCTGGCCAACATGATGAAACCCTGTCTCTACTAAAAATATAAAAATTAGCCAGGCGGGATGGCAAGCACCTATAATCACAGCTACTCAGAAGGCTGAGGCAGGAGAGTCGCTTGAACCTAGAGGCAGAGGTTATAGTGAGCCGAGATCATGCCATTGTACTCCAGCCTGGGCGACAGAGCAAGACTCTGTCTCAAAAATAAATAAATATATATATATTACTGTTCAAACTCTAGTTGATAAAGTTATTCAATATTTTTAAATCCCCACACAAATATCCTAACTCTGATAACCACCCTTTTAATGCTTATGCTATTACTGTTGAGTATTTAAGTTCTTTTTTTTAACACTATATGTTAGACATCATTACTGTTACTTTATATGGACAGTATTATGTTTCTGTATATGTTTACTATTTCCCGTGCTCACAATTATTTCTTGCATCTAAGATCATCTTTCTCAGATTGGTTTCCTATTTTTTCTCCCAAGTGCATTCTTTAGAATTTTTTTTTTTTTTTGAGACGGAGTCTTGCTTGGTTGCCCATGCTGGAGTGCAGTGGCATGATCTTGGCTCACTGCAACCTCCACCTCCACCTCCTGGGTTCAAGCAAGTCTCCTGCCTCAGCCTCCTGAGTTGTTGGGACTACAGGTGCCCACCACCATGCCTGGCCAATTTTTGTATTTTTAGTAGAGATGGGGTTTCACGATATTTCCCAGGCTGGTCTCAAACTCCTGACCTTGTGACTCACCCACCTTGGCCTCTCAAAGTGCTGGGAGTACAGGCGTGAGCCACCACGCACAGCCTAGAAGTTTTTTTAGTAAAGGTAAATTGATGGTAGACTCAGACTTTGCATATTTGGGAGTATTTTACTTCACTCTAATTCTTTTTTTTTTTTTTTTTTTTTTTTGAGACTCCTCGCTCTGTCGCCCAGGCTGGAGTGCAGTGGCATGATCTGGGCTCACTGCAAGCTCCACCTCCCATGTTCACACCGTTCTCTTGCCTCAGCCTCCCAAGTAGCTGGGACTACAGGCGCCCGCCACCACACCCGGCTAATTTTTTTTTTGTATTTTTAGTAGAGACAGGGTTTCACTGTGTTAGCCAGGATGGTCTCGATCTCCTGGCCTCATGATCCACCCACCTCGGCCTCGCAAAGTGCTGGGATTACAGTTGTGAGCCACCACACTGGGTCTTGTTCATTTTTGTTGTTTAATATTACGCTATAATTACATAAGTATTTGGACTTTTTTTCTAGTTTGGCTCTGTTTTAATGTTGATACACAGTATCTTTGTACATATCATTTGGTGAACATGAATAATGCATTTTTGTTGGGAATATGCCTGGGAGTTATACTGGGAGTTTCCAGGACCACTCATAGTAATCAGAAGTTCTTATGATTATGATTATAGTTGATTACAGCAAAAGGATATGAAGTAAAAATCATCAAAGGGGAAAGGCACATGGAGAAAGTCTGGAAGGAACCAGCTGCTCACTTTCTAATGTGCCCTCTCAGTGGCGTCAGACAGGACATTTCATTTCCCCAGCAACATGTGTGACAACACACACAAAATGTTTCCAATCAGGGAAGCTTACCTGAGCTTTTGTGTCCAGAATTTTTATTAGGGGTCAGTCACGATCTTGGCATTTGGTAGTACCTGTACAACTGACTTCAGGGTCAGGATCCAGATCCCCAGAGAAAAAGCAGGTGTCCACCATAAATCACATTGTTAGCATAAACTATCTGGTTAAACCAGTACAGCATGGCCCAAGGCCTCAGACACATGAAACATTTCTTATCAGACATAACATTCTATGATAGGAGGCAGCCAGTAGCCAATCCTGAAAACAGGCCTGTCTTGGGAATGTGCAACCGGGCCTGCTGAGTTAATAAACTTTTCTATCAGAGATTGAAAAGGATGGGTCAAAGGGTATCTGTAGGTGCAAATTTGAGAGAGAGTGCCAAAGAGTTTTTCAGAGTGATTATACCTGTTTACTCTCTAACCAGCAGATGTGTAAGAACTTCAGTTCTTCTTTGCCAATACCTTGTACAGTTTAATCTTCTAAAATTGTAGTTTTCTTCCTCATGTGTATTAATGTCTCATTTTGGTTTACATTTGTATTTCCTTAGTAACTGAGACTGAGCACCTTTTCATATGTCGTTGACTAGTAGGCTGTGTTGTGAATTGCCAGTTCAGGTTCTTTGCCTGGTGTTCTTTTGAATCGTTTGCTTTTTTCACATTGATTTTTAGGAATTATTTACATGTGTTGATATGTACACTGTATATGTATTTCAAATAACTTCTCCCATCTATCTGCCTTGCCTTTTCTCTCCCTTACGGCTGTCTTTTGAAGACTAGAAGTTAATTTTAATGCCCAATTTAGTAATCTTTTTATTTATGTTTAGTGCTTTTGCCATACCATTTAATAAGTCTTTTTTCCAATTCAAGTCCTTGAATATATCCTCCTATGTTGTCTAATTAAAACTTCATTGCTTTACCCTTCTCTTTTAGATCTGTAACCTGCCTGGAATTGATTTTTTTTCATTGTGATGAGAAACACATGACATAAAATACACTCTCTTAAAGACTTATAACTGTACATCTCAGTAGTGTTCAACATACATACAGTGTTGTGAAACAGATTCAGAAACTTTTAATCTTGAAAAATGGAAAACTTTATACTCATTAAACAATAACTCTCCATTCTTCTTCTCCCCTCTCCCCTCCTCCCTACTCCTGGCGGCCCCTATTTTACTTTTGTCTCAATTTAAGTACCTCATGTGGCGTCAAATAGTATTTGTCTCTTTGTGACTGACCTGTTTGAGTTAGCATAATGTCCTCAAGGTTCATCCATGTTATAGGATGTGACAGGACTTCCTTTTTCAGGCTGCATAGTATTTCATTGTATGTCTGTACCACATTTTGTTTATCCATTCGTCTATTGATCAGTTTGGGTTGCTTCCACTTCTTGGCTATTGTGAATAGTGCTGCAGTGAACATGATGTGCAGATATCTCTTTGAGTTATTTCTTTCAGTTATTTTGTGTATACTCAGAAGTGGAATTGCTGAATTATGTGGGAGTTCTATTTTTAATTTTTTCAGGAACCTACTGTACTGTTATTCCATAGCAGCTACACTATTTTACATCCCTTCCAGTAGTGCACAAAGGTTCCAGTTTTCCACAGCTCACCAATACTTGTTATTTTCTGTTTTTTTTTTTTTTAAATAGTAGCCATTCTAATGGATATGAATGGTAACTCATTATGGTTTTGATTTGCATTTCCCTGCTGATTGGTGATGTTGAGCATCTTTTCATGTGCATGTTGTCTATTTGTGTGTCATCTTTGGGGAAAAATACTTTGTCCATTTTTAAAATTGGATTATTTGATTTTTTGCCATTGAATTATAGAAGTTCTTTACATAATTCTGAATATTAACCCCATAGCAGATACATGACTTGCAAAATTGTGTTTCTTTAGAGTGATTTCTTTCACTTTATTTTGATTCTTTGATTGGGCCATCTATCCAGACCAGGCTGGTCTCAAACTCCTGAGCTCAGGCAGTCAACCCATCTCAGCTTTCCAAAGTGCTGGGATTACAGGCGTGAGCCACCATGCCCTGCCCGCTGTGGATTGTTAAATAAAATGTCCTTTATCATGTTAAAGAAGCTTTCTTCTGTTCTTAGTTTGCTAAGTATTTTGTTATGAAGTGATGTTGAGTTTTGCCCAGTGTTTTTTCTGTGTGTATTGAGATGATGTGTTTTTCTTTATATTTTATTATTATGTATTACACTGGATGATTATCTTACATTGAACCACCCTAGCATTCCTGAGATAAATCCAAATTGGGCTGCATCGAAACTAAAAACTTTTGTGTTGTAAATATTATAAAGAAAGTGAAAAGACAACCCACAGATGCTATCTAGAGATTGGTATCCAGATTATATAAAGAATTCTTGCAACTCCAATAATAAAAATTTGTATCACCCAATTAGTAGTTTAAGTCAGCCAGAGTTGGTTCCTCTTGAATCACCCAATTTGTGGTGAATCAAAACTAGAATCAGATACTACTTCACACCTCCTAGGATGCTTATAATAAAAAAGGTATGGGAAATAGTATGGTAGTTCCTAAAAAAATTATAGAATTACCATTTGATCCCGCAATTCCACTTCTGTGTATATATACAAAAGAGTTCAAAGCAGGAATACAGATATTTGTACACCAGTGTTCGTAGCAGCACTATTCACAACAGTCGAAAGGTGGAAACAACCTAAATGTCCATTGACAGATGAATGGATAAACAAAATGTGCTATAGATGGATAGACAGATCACAAAGGAATATTATTCAGCCTTAAAAAAGAATGAAATTCTGATACATGCTAATATGGATGAACCTTCAAGACACCGTGCTAAGTGAAATAAGCCAGACACAAAAGGACAAATGTTGTATAATTTGACTTACGGGGTACATAGAATAGGTAAATTCATAGACAGAAAGTAGAATGGAGGTTATCAGGGATGGGGTATGATTCTATTCCTGTAACGTTCAGAGTTACTCTTATTGGAGGAAAGGATACATTATGACTAGAAGGAGGCACAAAGAAGGCCACTGGGTCATCTTCTATTTCTCAATCTGTGTTTACTCCATAGAATTTCATTGAGCTGGCCGGGCGCGGTGGCTCATGCCTGTAATCCCAGCACTTTGGGAGTTTGAGAAGGGTGGATCACGAGGCCAGGAGATCAAGACCATCCTGATTAACACGGTGAAACCCCGTCTCTACTAAAAATACAAAAAAATTAGTTGGGCGTAGTGGTGGGTGCCTGTAATCCCAGCTACTTAGGAGGCTGAGGCAGGAGAATGGCGTGAATTCAGGAGGTGGAGCTTGCAGTGAGCAGAGATGGTGCCACTGCACTCCAGCCTGGGCGACAGAGCGAGACTCTGTCTCAAAAAAAAAAAAAAAAAGAATTTCATTGAGCTGTTTAGCTGTGGTTTGCACATTTTCCTTTACATATAAACTTTTTACATACATGCTTTTATTAAAATCTACTTAGAACGGGGAAAAAAAGATACCTAGATTTCAGCTTTTAAGTGCTGGCACAATGATAGCCATTTTCAGCTGAGTGCAGTGGCTCACACCTGTAATCCCAGCACTGTGGGAGGCTGAGGCAGGTGGATCACCTGAGGTCAGGAGTTCAAGACCAGCCTGGCTAACATGGTGAAACTTTGTCTCTACTAAAAATTAGCTGAACGTGGTGGTGGGTTCCTGTAATCCCAGGTACTTGAGAGGCTGAGGAAGGAGAATTGCTTGAACTCGGGAGGCAGAGGTTTTACAGTGATCCAAGACTGTGCCACTGCACTCCAGCCTGGGTGACAGAGTAAGACTCTTGTCTCCAAAAAAAAAAGAAAAAAAAAGAAAGAAAAAGAAAAAAAGACAAAACACTCATATCTGAAATGTGGTTTATATAGAATGTTCTTCCAGGCAAAAAAAAAAAAAAAAAAAACAAGATTAAAATTACTGGTTTTGAAAAGGTACTGTGTTCTTTCTTATATCAAAGTCTTGATGTTGGCGGCTAGGGAGAACTTCTTAGATTTTCTACCTGTATTAGTCCGTTTTCATACTGCTATAAAGAACTGCCCAAGACGGGGTGATTTATAAAGGAAAGAGGTTTAATTGACTCACAGTTCAGCATGGCTGGGGAGGCCTCAGGACGCTTACAATCATGTTAGAAGGTCAAGAGGAAGCAAGGCACGTTCTTCACAAGTCAGGAAGGAGAAGTGCTAAGTGAGGGACGAAGAGCCCCATATAAAACCATCAGATCTCATGAGAACTCACTCACTGTCACGAGGACAGCATGGGGGAATCTCTGCCGTGATTCAGTGACCTCCACCTGGTCTCTCCCTTGACACGTGGGGATTATGGGGATTATAATTCAAGATGAGATGTGGGTGGGGACACAAACAAAGCCTAGCCATATCACTGCCATTTTTCTTTTCTTTTTTTTTTTTTTGGTATCTGGATTTTTTTATTGTTCCCTCATCAACATTTTAAAGTGTAATTAAGCAAAAGAGAATACTATACAATGGTTTTAAACAATTTTTTAAAGTTTTTTTTCCCCCCAAGACAGGGTTTCCCAGTGTTGCCTAGGCTGGTCTCAAACTCCTGGCCTCAAGTGATTCTCCCACCTCACCCTCCTAAGTAGCTGGGACTACAGACATGTGCCACTGTGCCCAGCTGCCTATACAGTGTCTTTAATTTTTGTTTGTTTGTTTGTTTGAGATGGAGTCTTGCTTTGTCACCCAGGCTGGAGTGCAGTAGCGCTATCTTGGCTCACTGCAACCTCTGCCTCCCAGATTCAAATGATTCTCCTGCCTCAGCCTCCCGAGTAGCTGGGATTACAGGCGCCCACCTCCATGCCTGGCTAAGTTTTGTATTTTTAGTAGAGATGGGGTTTCACCAAGTTGGCCAGGCTGGTCTCGGACTCCTGACCTCGTGATTTGCCCGCCTCGGCCTCCCAAAGTGCCGGGGTTACAGTCGTGAGTTCTTTAATTTTCTTCTTGCAAGAATTGAATAGAATGATAGAATGAATGCCAGTATTTTATAATGTTGTATCAGCAGGTTCCAATCAGGGAAGCTCCAACAGAGTCACTTTTTCTGTCCTTTTATGTTCAATCTTTGCTGTAAATTGGTTTCAGAAACTTCTGTGAGTCTATCAACTGTAAAAATGGAGATGACTATGAAAGGATCTCACTCTTTTATTCTTCTTTGATCCACATGTCCATTTGTTCCTCCATCCAGGATATAAAGATAAGACTCTACTCTCTCCTTAAGTCCAATGAAGAAGATAGATTTACATTTAATGGTAATTCAGTATGGTAACTGCCATAAGAACAGGGCATTCAGAATGCCCTGTGAGCTCAGAGATGGTGCTACTGTATTCTCATGTTTAAAGGATAAGTAAAAGTTCCCCAGTTTGAGAAAAGAGGGGAAAAGGACTCCAGTGAAAGGAAATTGATGAAATTACTGTTGACTTTACTTGTATATATTAACTGTCTTTCAGTGTCTCTGAAAACTTGATTTGGGACTCTTTCCTTTGAACAGAATAGCATTCCTGCCTGATAAATGTCCTGTGGTCAGATAATATGATTTCCTAATCATTCTGCACACTAAACTTTTTTCCTGCAGGAAATCAATGCCTTAATGCTAAATTTCCTCTGTACTACTTTCTTTAAGAGGAAGAGGTTCCTATTTCACAGTCACGACACATTCCCAACTCAATTCACGTTCCAATCCATCTTGTCCAACTTCATCGAAAGTTGATACCCTGAACCATTTCTTTTTCTTAAAAGAAATAGAATTCTTCTAAATTCTTTCTACTGTTGGAATAGAAAGAATATCGTGCTTCTAGACTGATTAATTTTTTTTCTTCTTTATATAAGAAGTATTGACAACATCAGTCGTTTCTAGGCAGCACAAGACTATTGAACTTTCCTAGAACTCAGTCCAAGATTTGCAAAGCTGTCAAAATATTTTTAAACAAATGAAAATATGTAAACATGCATGTTATCAGCTGTTTTACAGTATTTGTGTTTTAGAGATAATGAGTGTCTAATGGACCACAAGAGCCCAGGGGGATTTCAAACTCCAGATTCCTTTTTGTGTAATCATATCTAGCTGGAGTTATGTGTTTTCTCTGCATGTGAAAGTATCAAGTTACAGTTCTTCAAAGGGGAATGTTTATTGCATTATTTAAAAATAATAAATTATATTACTAAATAAATAACAGCAGGCCAGGCATAAACCAATGATGAAAGTTTGTCAGAAACTAAGGCTTCTGATTAATTCTGTGCTCTGGACTATAATTGGAAGAAAGGATTATATTAGAGTTTACAATGAGTTTACAGAAAGAAAGGAGAGGGATAAATTATATTTAGTTCACAGTAAATCTGAATTCAAAACCGCTGGTTGTAAGACTAGTCTTTTAACCTTTAGAGTTAAAAAATGTATATGTACAGCTGGGTGCAGTGGTTCACGCCACTGTAATCCTAGCACTTTGGGAGGCCAAGGTGGGTGGATCACTTGAGCCCAGGAGTTCGAGACCAGGTTGGGCAAAGTGGCAAAATCCTCATGCTATAAAAAATACAAAAATTAGCTAGGTGTGGTGGCAGCTGCCCATAGTCCTACCTACTTAGGAGGCTGAGGTGGAAGGATCCCTTGAGTCTGGTCAAAGCTGCAGTGAGCCGTGGTTGTGCCACTGCACTCCAGCCTGAGTGACAGAGTAAGACCCTGTCTAAAAAAAAAAAAAAAAAAAAGCGTGTATGTGTGTATGTATGTTGAGGGAAACTATGAGAAAAAGCAAAAATTTAGAGTCTATAATGCATAATGTTGTGCTAAGCACATAGTTTAGTCATTGGTACAGATTTCTGGAGATGGTCTAAAGATCTATTTTTTAAAAACTGATTTTAATTAAATCAGAGATTAGCAAATCACAACCTGTAGGCCAAATCTGGCCTATCATCCATTTTGCTTGTTTCTTTGTTGTGTTTTTGTTTTTTATGTATTTATGTATTTATATTATTATTATTTTTTTTTTGAGACAGAGTCTTGCTCTGTTACCCAGGCTGGAGTGCATTGGTGCGATCTCAGCTCACTGTAACCTCTGTCTCCCAGGTTCAAGCAATTCTCCTGCCTCAGCCTCCTGAATAGCTGGGATTATAGGTGTGCACCACCATGCCTGGCTAATTTTTGTGTTTTTAGTAGAGATGGGGTTTTACCATGTTGCCCAGGCTGGTCTCAAACTCCTGAGCTCAGGCAATATGCCCACCCCAACCTCCCAAAGTGCTGGGATTACAGCCGTGAGCCACCACACCTGGCCCTATCATACATTTTGGTAAATAAAGTTTTATTAGAACATACTACGCTCAATCATTTATATGTTTTGTGTGGCTGCATTTGCCCTGCAGCAGTAGAGTTGAATAGTTGGAACAGAGACTATGGTTCATACAACCTAAAATATTTACCCTGGCCTTTGTTACAGAGTAGGTTGCTAACCTCTGAGTTTCTGTTTTAGCCCATTCACAAATGAATTTTTTTTTTTGAGACAATCTCTGTTGCCTAGGCTGGAGTGCAGTGGCATGATCTTGGCTCACTGCAACTTCTGGCTCCTGAGTTCAAGCAATTCTCTTTCTCAACCTCCTGAGAAGCTGAGACTACAGGCACACACCACAACGCCTGGCTAATTTTTGTATTTTTAATTTTGTATTTTTAGTAGAGACCAGGTTTCGCCATGTTGACCAGGCTGGTCTTGAACCTCTGGCATCAAGTGATCCGTCCGTCTTGGCCTCCCAAAGTGCTGGGTTCCCAGCCCCCCGCCCCACCCTCTATATAGATATATATATTTTTTTGAGACAAGATCTCATTCTGTCACCCAGGCTGGAGTGCAGTGGCATAATCACAGCTCACTGCAGCCTTGACCCCACGGGTTCAAGCAATTCTCTCGCCTCAGCCTCCCAAGTAACTGGGATTACAGGTGCACGCCACCACGCCCTGCTAATACTTGTGTTTTTTGTAGAGACGAGGCTTCTCCATGTTGCCCAGGCTGTTCTCGAACTCCTGGAACTCAAGCAATCCGCCTCAGGCAGGAATCCTGGAATTCTGGGATTGTAGGTGTGAGCCACTTCTCCTGGCCCACAAATGACATATTCCTTGTAATCTACTACAGTGAGCTTTGCACGGTTAATATATTTGTCATGTTGAAACTTTATCTTCCTGATTTTTTCCAATTTTTTTTATAGAGAAACATGGAAAGAATAGTACCATAAATACCTATATACCCTAACAGAGAATTATTGTTAAAATTTTGCCGTATTTACTTTATCTTCTCTGTGTATATGTATACTCACATGGCTTTTTTTTGTTGGTATTAGTTGAAAGTTGCAGATACTATGCTTCTTCAGCATATATCCCTAAGAATAAGAGCATTTTCCTCCACAACTGATTGTGTTAAAATTTGAAAACGTGTATGAGGTTTTTTGTTTGTAAGGGCTATATGACTGGCGTTTCTCCAGTATATGGCGCTTTGTTAATCCCTGTGTTCCTCTTTATAAACTGTGGAAATTCTAAGTATAATGCATTAGTTGTCTATTGCTTGCAAGTAGTAGACTGAATAATGGCCCCATAAAGATGTCCACTTCCATTAGATAAAGAAAATGTGTACATATCCACCATGAAATATTGCACAGCCATAACAAAAGAGTGAAATTATGTCCTTGGCGGCAGTTTGGATAGAGCATGAGGTCATTATCCTAAGTAAATTAATGCAGAAACAGAAAAACAAGTACCTCATATTCTCACTTGTAAGTGGGAAGTAAACATTGGGTACAAATGGACATAAAGATGGGGACAGTAGACACTGGGAATACAAGAGGGCAGAAGAGGGAAGGAAAAACAAGGGTTGAAAAACTACCTATTGGGTACTGTGCTCACTACCTGGATGACAGGTTCAATCATATCCCAAACTTCAGCATCCCACGATATGCCCTTGTAACAAGCCTGCACATGTACCCCCTGAATCTAAATAAAAATTGGAAAAACAAACAAACCCAGATGTCCATTTCCTAATCCCTGGGATCTGGGAATATGTTACCTTACCTGGCAAAAGGAAGTTTACAGATGTAATTAAGGAATTTTAGATGAGGAGATGACCGATTATCTGGTGGGCCCAAAGTAATCACCAGGGTCCTCATAAAGGAGAGGCAAGGGAGTTGAAGGTAGAGAAAGGGCTCTGAAGATGGGAAGCAGAATAAGTGTAGGAAATGTGAGCTTGCCACATGGCTAGTGTTGAAGATGGTGAGGCTAGGAATTTTCACATCCACTTTCAAAACCGTCATGTCCTGGCTCCTTTTTCTTTTAAACTGTCTTTCACTCAGTTTCTCTCTCCTCTTAACATCTTATTGTAAACACCAAGAAGAAATCAGGCAGTTAACTTTGCTCGGAAATATTTTTAGCTAGACCATCTAATTCATTCAGCACATTTTCTGCCTTCCACATCACTGTAAAATTGGGTTGCTAAAATTTCCACAAGTACCTAACAGAGATCCCTTGCCTCCAGTTTCTACTCAGATGTTCCTCACATTCCTTAAAACTCACAGTCCAACTCCTAACAATCCAAAATCTACCAACTGTCAATTCCTGGCAATTTAGGCTGCTCTTCTGAAAGGCCTTAAAGTATTAGAACTAGGCCCTGTTATTAGAACCTATTTCCCAGTTCTAATACTTCTCCCACATTTTTGGTATGTGTTACAACAGAACTTTACTCCTGACACCAAAATCTATGATTTATATATGAAGCATAACAAATTATTCTAAAATGTATTAATGGCTTAAATCAACAAACATGTGTTGTCTCATAGGTTCTGTGGTTCAGGAATCCAGGCAAAGCTACCTAGATGCTTCTAGCTCAGATCTTTAATGAAGTTGCAGTCAAGCTGTCAGCCAGGCTGCAGTCATCCCAAGGCTCAGCTGGGAGAGGATCTGCCTTCAAGCTCTCTCATGTGACTGTTGGCAGGCCTCAGATTTTCGCTGGCTGTTGGCTGGAGATGTCTGTTATTTGCCACATGAGCCTCTCTCTATGGCAGTTGACAGCATGCAGCTGGCCTACCTCAGAGCAAGCAAGCAAGAGAGCAAGATAGAGTGCTCAAGACAAAAGATAACAGACTTTTTGTAACTTAATCTCAGGAGTAACATCCCATCACTTTTGCCAAGTTCTGGTTCTTAGAAGCCAGTCACTAGATCTGTCCCACACTTGAAGAGGGTTAAACAAGGTCATGTTCTTCATAAGATTAAGCCAAGTACAGAATTGGCTTAATAACATTTCTGACGATTTTTCCTGTAACTTGTAAAACCTTGGCTATCTGAAACCCTTGGGAAATGAATCATCCTTGAAAGCTAAGTTTCTGGATAGATTTTTGCCATGAAGAGACCAAATCTTAATAATTTAGAATAGACTCATTTCTGCATTTGATCACATATTTCTTGCGTTTTAAAATAAATTACTGATCTTTATTTGAAATTTTATTTCATCAAAAGAAAATTAGCAATTGTGTGTTATAAAGAGAAGGTGCCTGTCTTCTCCTTATGTAGGGTATAGAACTGTTCATCTCTTTCCTAAAAACTTAAGGCTTCTGTCTGCCTTTCATAATTTATGTTTCTTTCTTTGTTTCATTTGTTACCTCTTAGTTATCAGTACTTGCCCATTGCCTTCCTGTTTACTGTATCTATTAGGTTGCTGCAAAAGTAATTGCGATTTTTGCATTAAAACAAATGGCATTAGATTCTCATAGGAGCATGAACACTTTCGTGAACGGTGCATGTGAGGAATCTGGGTTATTCTGCCCTTATGAGACTTTAATGCCTGATGATCTGTCACTGTCTCCAGTCACCCCCAGATGAGACCCTCTATCTGCAGGAAAACAAGTTCAGGGCTTCCACTGATTCTGCATTACAGTGAGTTGTATAATAATTTCACTATATGTTACGATGTAATAATAATAGAAATAAAGTGCATAGTAAACATAACATGCTTGAATCATCCCGAAACTACCCCCTCTGCTGGTCCATGGAAAGATTGTTTTCCACAAAACCGGCCCCAAAGTTGGGGACTGCCGCTATGCAGAACTGGATCTGCAGTCTACAAGTAATGTTAATGACATTTATTTTAAGCTGCACTGAGACTTCGTTTACATCTTTTTTTTTTTTTTTTTTTTTTTTTGAGATGGAGTCTTGTTCTTGTTGCTCAGGCTGGAGTGCAATGGCACAATCACAGCTCACTGCAACCTCTACCTCCCAAGTTCAAGCGATTCTCCTGCCTCAGCATCCCGAGTAGCTGGGATTACAGGCGCGTGCCACCATACCCAGCTAATTTTTTATATTTTTAGTGGAGATGGGGTTTCATCATGTTGGCCAGGCTGGTCTCGAACTCCTGACCTCAGATGATCTACCCACCTCAGCCTCCCAAAGTGCTAGGATTACAGGCATGAGCCACTGCGTCTGCCCTGTTTGCATCTTAATTATAAATCGTTACTATAGTCAGCCCTCTGTATCTGTGGTTTCCACATCCATAGATTCAACTAACCATGGATTGAAAATATGTGGGGGCAGAAATGATGCTTACATCTGTACTGAACGTGACAGACTTTGTCATTATTTCCTAAACAATACAGAATAACTATTTACATAGCACTTACATTGTATTAGGTGTTATAAGTAGTCTAGAGATGATTTAAAGTATACAGGAGGATATGTGTATGTTACATGCAAATACTACACCATTTTATATAAGGCACTTGAGCACCTGTGGATTTTGTTTTCACAGGGGATCCTGGAACCAATCCCCTGTGGATACCAAGAGATGACTGTATAGGTGAGGCTGTGGTGACAGGTGAAGTGGCATTGGGTTTAATAGTAAGGGTAAGAAAGCTAAGAGTGGCCTGAGGACAGATGACAAACATGACACATTGCTCACTTTAGCCAATGCTCAGAATCTCTTAAGTTTTTGAAACTTCACGAGCAGTTTAGGCAAACTCTCCTTTCTTCTCTATCTCTGTATTCTATGTAATCCCACAGTTGAAGGCTGTTCTTATAGTGGAATTAATTATACCTCACTCCAAAAACTTGAACCTGATTTCCATCTACAAACCCAAAGCAGCAAATACAATTTACTTTTATATTTGAATTATTTTATTTGTAATAGTGTCTGTTGACAGCCAAAGTCTCTTGTTTGGAAACATACCACCATTGCCACAAGTAAAAGCTATAAAGCAGTGTTAAATACTGTATATAGAGCTCACATTTTTGTATACATTTCTTTTAGGTCTTTTTTTTTTTTTTTTTTTTTTGAGACGGAGTCTCGCTCTGTCGCCCAGGCTGGAGTGCAGTGGTGCGATCTTGGCTCACTGCAAGCTCTGCTTCCAGGGTTCACGCCATTCTCCTGCCTCAGCCTCCCGAGTAGCTGGGATTACAGGCGCCCGCCACCACACCCAGCTAATTTTTTATTTTTAGTAGAGACGGGGTTTCACTTTGTTAGCCAGGATGGTCTCAATCTCCTGACCTCGTGATCTGCCTGCCTCGGCCTCCCAAAGTGCTGGGATTACAGGCATGAGCCACCGCGCCCGGCTCTTTTAGGTCTTACGTAGCGTGTGTACTATGGAAGATCGAGAAAGTGCATTAGGTTGTTAGACAAAAGACCCAGAAGGCCTGCTAGAGAGGCCACAGGTGGAACTAAGAAAGCAATCTATGTATCGCTCAGGCTTTGAGAAACTTCCTTCAGAATCATAGAACATGAGACCTGGGGAGGAGAAGGGTTTAAAAAATCTTTAGTCTTTTTTTCCCCAGCTCCAGTCTCTTGTGAATAATTAACAGTAAAGTTAAAGATTATGAGAATTACATGCATCCTCTTTTCCCTTGCACAACATAGAATTTGTTTTCTAATAGTAGTTATTTGTTAGCTTTGCATTCCCATAAGTGATGGTTTCCAGTCTTGGCAAACCCTTGCAGCCTCCAGCCACAAGTCCCCTGGACCTCAGAGAATGTATATACTGTGTGTGCACCCTAATAACATGTTTCCATAAAACTAGTACTACTGGATCCTCTAACTTTAGTAGATGTCTTTCATGTCCAACTTTTCAGAGGCCACCAAACTAGCAACCGTGAACTCATTTGTCACTCTCAAAACATAATATATGAATATGGAAAGCTAA
Source organism: Papio anubis (assembly GCF_008728515.1). Lineage (NCBI taxonomy): Eukaryota > Metazoa > Chordata > Mammalia > Primates > Cercopithecidae > Papio > Papio anubis. The sequence goes on along the minus strand of NC_044979.1, from coordinate 128,578,330 downwards.
TGTAAAAATGGTAAAGGACTGAGCCATTTGGAAGATAATCTAACATAAATGCCTGAAAAACAGGGATACAAGAAAGCAAAGGGACAAGAAGCAAACCAGTTCACCCTGAACCCTACACATGTTTGGGAATTAGAAATATCAAGTATTACAAATTAGGGGAAACGGATGAAGTCTGATACTAAAAATAGGGAGGTTGATAGTCTATGTAGGAACAGTTAGACTTCCAGATCCTTATCTCTATACCCCACCTCCCCCTCTGCAGAAGAGATAGATTCCCTTAGGGAGGAAGAAGACTAGAGAAAATGAAGACACTAGGGGGAAAGTGTGATGTCAGCAAGATAGTGGAATAAAAAATCCTTGGCATCACTCTTCCCACAAAAATACAACTAGAAATTATTCAGGCTGGGTGCGGTGGCTCACTCCTGTAGTCCCAGCACGTTGGGAGGCCGAGGCACGTGGATCACTTGAGATCAGGAGTTCGAGACCAGCCTGGCTAACATGGTGAAACCTTGTCTTTACTAAAAATACAAACATTAGCTGGGCATGGTGGTGGGTGCCTGTAATCCCAGCTACTTGGGAGGCTGAGACAGGACAATCGCTTGAACTTGGAGGTGGAGTTTGCAGTGAGCCAAGATCATGCCACTGCACTCCAGCCTGGGCAAAAGAGCGAGACTCCATCTCAAAAAAAAAAAAAATAAATTATTCAAAGACAAGAACACCAACCTGAGTTCACCAGAACTTGGGGAAGAAGTGGAGAAACCTCCTGGGCCGACAAAATTTTTTGCAAAATAAGTAGTCATTTCAGACTGTGCCACCCCTTCCCCCAAACTGGCATAACACCGCTCAGGGAGAATTTTCCTAGCCCTACAGTTTCCAAGGTGAGAGGAAGGAATTGGAGGTGGGTATTCAGTCTCCTCACTGGTCTGGGAATCTTCCCAGGGAGCCCACTCCAGTCCCATCTGGGAGAGTCAAGAGAGCTGAACTACCTGGGGCAAATTGGGGACAAAAAGCAGGGCACTGATTGTAGCAACTCATATATGGATCTTGCAGCTACTGTGTACTCAAATCAGCTGAGATACCCTATTGACAAGGCTGGCTGTGTCTTAGTGCCACTGGGGTGTAATCAGTGGGAAAGCCTGAATCCCTGGTTGGATTTTCCACAAAACTTAGTGCTCACATGGAATCTTCCCCTGGCCCAGAAACAGCTATAAAATTGGGATTAAGCTGGGCATGGCTGCTCATTTCTGTAATCCCACTTTGGGAGGCCAAGTTGGGTGGATCATTTGAGCCCAGGAGTTCAAGATCAGCCTGGGCAACATAATCCCATTTCTACCGCAAAAACAAAAGTTAGCTGCATGTGGTGGTACGTGCCTGTAATCCCAGCTACTTCAGAAGCTAAAGCAACAGAATTGCTTGAGCCTGGGAGACAGAGGTTGCAGTGAGCCAAGATCGCGCCACTGCACTCCAACCTGGGCAACAGAGCAAAACGGTGTCTCAAAAAAAAAAAAAAAAAAAGTTGGGATTAAGTTCCAGTGCCCACTTAAGACTTTCACAGACTGGAAATGACGACAGGTAGCAATAGAGTTCCAGAACAACATTTACCTTTCTGTGGTCACTGTAAGTCTTCCCATCTGTGAAACAATGGCAGAGCAAGTTAGTTTAGTTTTAGTGCAATGTTTCAAATGGCAGGGCAAATTAGTTTAGTTTTAGTGCAATGTTTTAAATGGCAGGGCAAGTTAGTTTAGTTTTAGTGCAGTGTTTCAGTTCTGATGCTCACTATAAGTGCTCTCCAGAATGGGAAGAAACAATAGGCCAGTACTTAAGCTCTCATACTAAGAATTAAAGGCCCAAAATCACCAAAGAACACCTGCAAAAACTAGAAGAAATGGCTGTATCCTCAAATGTGCAGACATCAACATAAACAAGCAACGATTATGAAAACTTAGGGAAATATGACACCACCAAAAGAAACCAACAAAGCTCCACCAGTGGACTCAGAAGAATTGAAGACCTATGAAATGTCAGATAGAATTCAGAATAAGCCTCTTAAAAAAGTTCAGGGAATCACAAGAAAATAGAGATAGAAAATTAAATGAAATTTAGAAAGCAATCCAGGAGTATAGAGAGAAATTTGACAAAGAAATAGAAACAAGTTAAAAACAAATAGAAATCCTATCTATAAACAATACAGTAACTGAACTGAAATAACTCATTGGAAAGCTTTAGCAGCAGACTTGATCAAAGAAAAGAATTGGTGAGCTTAAGGACAGAACATAGGAAATTACCCATTCAGAGGAGCAAGAATAAAAAAGGGTAAAGAATACCTACAAGAATTGTGGAATACCATCAAGCAAACTAACCTCTACATAATAGAAATTCCTGAAGATGAGGAAGAAAAGGGTGTAGAAAGCATACTTAAGCAAACCATAGCTGAAAAAGTCCCAAATCTGGAGAAAGATGACATTGTCTAGGTACAGGAAGCTCACTGATCAGCAATTAAAATCAACCCAAAGAAGAAATACCTATGACACATAACAATCCGGTTAACAAAAATCAAACGCAAAGAAAGAATACTCAAGGCAGCAAGAGAAAAGAAATGTATCCCATTCAACAGACCCCAATAGAGCTTTCAGCAGATATCCCAGCAGAAACCCTGCAGACCAGAAGAGAGTGGAATGCCATATTTAGAGTGCTGAAGGAAAAGAAAAAAACTGCCAAGCAAGAATACTGTACCCAGCAAAGTTACCCTTTATAAACACAAAGGCAAGATAAAGATTTTCCCAGACAAACAAAAGTTGAGGGAATTCATCAACACCAGACCAATCTTACAAAAAATGCTAAAGGGAGCTCTTCAGTAAGAAAGTGAAGGATGCTAATGGGTAAAAAGAAAGCATCTAATGGTGTTAAACTCACTGGCAAAAGAAAACTCACTAGTAAAATAAGAATTCTGACAAATTCAGAATATTCTAATACTGTAAATGGGGTGAGTAAACCACTTATATTTTAAGTATAAAGACGAAAAGCCAAAACTTTTTTTTTAAAGACAGAGCCTCACTCTGTCACCCAGGCTGGAGAGCGCAGTGGTGCAGTCTTAGCTCACTGCAACCTGCGCCTTCCAGGTTGAAGCAATTCTCATGTCTCAGCTTCTGAGTAGCGGGGATTACAGATATGTGCCAACACACCTGGCTCATTTTTGTATTTTAAGTAGAGACAGGGTTTCACCATGTTGGCCAGGCTGGTCTCGATTTCCTGACCTCAGGTGATCTGCCCATTTCTGCCTCCAAAAGTGCTGGGATTACAGGCTTGAGCCACCACATCTGGCCGACAAAACTATTAAAAACAATAACTACAACAGTTATTTAAGAGACAGACAATTGTTTAAGCAATAAAAAGATTAAATCGAAACATCAGAAAGTCAAAATGGCAATGGTGGTGTTAAAGTATAGAGTTTGTTTTTGTTACTTTTCTTTGCAAAGTTAAGTGATTATCAGTTTAAAATGACCTATTATAAGATTTTTTTTGTAAGCCTCACAGTAACCATAAAGCAAAAACCTATAGTAGATACACTAAAAATGAACACAAAATCAAAGCACGCTGCTAGAGAAAATCACTTACCATAGAGGAAGACAGTAAGAAAGGAAAATAGGAAGAAAGAATCTACAAAACAACCAAAAACAAGGAACAACATGGCAGTAGTAAACCCTTACCTATCAGCAATAGCCTTGAATATAAATGGATTAAATTCTCCAATTAAGAGTGGCAGAATGGATTAAAAAACAAGACCCAGCCATATGCTGGCTACAAGAAACTCACTTCATCCATAAAGATAAGCACAGACTGAAAGTGAAGGTATGCACAAAGATAATTTATGCAAATGGAAACCAAAAAAGAGCAAGAGTGCCTATAGTTTTATCACATAAAATAAACTTAAATCAAGATGGTTAAAAAAAGAGAAGGCCATTATATAATGACAAAGGGGTCAATACAGCAAGAGGATATAACAATTGTAAATATATACAGACCCAACGCGAGAGCACCCAAAAATATAAAACAAATATTAATAGACCTAAAAAGAGAGATAGATTGCAATACAGTAATACTAGGGAACATCCACACTTTCAATGTGAACAGATCATCCAGACAGAAAAGCAACAAAGAAACATAGACGTTAAACTGTACTCTGGACCAAATGGACCTAACAGACATTTACAGAACATTCCATCCAACAGTTGCTAAATACACATTGTTCTCAACAGCACATGGAATATTCTCCAGGATTGATCATACATTAGGTCATAAAACAAGTGTTAACAAATTTTTAAAATTGAAATTATATTTATCTTTTCTGGCCACAGTGGAATAAAACTAGAAATCCATAATCAAAGGAACATTGGAAACAGTACAAACTGATGGAAATTAAACAACAAATGGACCAGTGAAGAAATTTTAAAGTAAATTTTAAAATTTCTTGAGACAAACGAAAATAGAAACAAAATACCAAAACCTATGGAATACAGCAAAAGCAGTTCTAAGAGGGAAGTGTATAGCGGTAAACATCTATATCAAAAAGTAAAAAGACTTCAAATAAACAACCTAATGATACACCTCAAGGAACTAGAAAAGCAAAACTAAACAAACCCCCAATTTTTTATTCTTTTTTTCTCCCTGAAAAAAGGCACCTAAAAAACCAAAGTTAATAGAAAGAATAAAGGAGCGGAAGTAAATGAAACCAAGACTAAAAGAATACAAAGATCAATGAAATGAAAATGGTTTTTTTTGAACAGGTAACCAAAATTGACAAACCTTTAACAAGACTGTGGGTGGGAGGGTGCGGGGGGAGAGAAGACCCAAATAAGTAAAACCAGAGGTGAAAAATGAGACATTGTCAGTGATACCACAGATATACAAAAGATCATTAGAGACTACTATGAACAACTGTACACCAAAAAATTGCAAAGCCTAGAAGAAATGTATGAACTCCCTGACACATTCAACCTACCGAGATTGGATGAGGAAGAAACAAAAGACCTCAACAAACCAGTAATGAGTAATGAGATTGAAGCCATATTTAAAAAGTCTCTCAACCAAGAAAAGCCCAGGACCTGTTGCTTCACTGCGAAATTCTGTCAAACATTTAAAGAATTAATACCAATTCAACTCAAACTCCTCAAAACGAAATTTTTTTTGGAAGAGAAGGGAATACTTCCCAACTGATTCTACAAGGGCATCATTACCCTGATACTAAAACCAGACAAGGATGCAACAAGAAAATGACAGGCCAGCATCCCTGATGAACATAGATGCAAAAATCCTCGACAAAATACTGACAAACCGAGTTCAACAACACATTAAAAAGATCATCCTGGGATACAAAGAGGGGAAGAACAGACACCAGGCATACTTGAGGGTGGGGGGTTGGAGGAAGGAGAGGATCAGAAAAAATACCTATTGGGTACTATGCTTATTACCTGGATGATGAAATAATCTGTACATCAAGCCTCTGTGACACGCAGTTTACCCATATAACAAACCTGCACATGTACCTCTCAACCTAAAAAGAAAGAGAGATTATCATGATCAAGTAGAATTCCCAGGGATGCAAGGATGATTCAACATACAGAAATCAGTAAACAAGGTACATCACATTAATACAGTCAAGACCAAAAACCATATGATGATTTCAGTAGATGCTGAAAAAGCATTCAGTAGAATTCAACATCCCTTCTTGATAAAAATTCTCAACAAACTGGGTATAGAAGGAACATACTTCGGCCAGGTGTGGTGGCTCACGCCTGTAATCCCAGCACTTTGGGAGGCTGAGGTGGGTGGATCCCTTGGAGTCAGGAGTTTGAGACCAGCCTGGCCAACATGGTGAAACCCCATCTCTACTAAAAATACAAAGATTAGCTGGGTGTGGCGGTGCACACCTGTAATCCCAGCTATTTGAGAGGCTGAGGTGAGAGAATCACTTGAGCCGGGTGGGGGGCGGAGGTTGCAGTGAGCTGAGATTGCGCCACTGCACTCCAGCCTGGGTGATAGAGCGAGACTGTATCTCAAAAGAGAAAAAAAAAGAAGGAACGTATCTCAAACCATATATGACAAACCCACAGCTAACGTCATATTCAACAGTGAAAAGTTGAATAATTTTTATCTAAGATCAGGAACAAGACAAGGATGCCCACTCTAACCACTTCTGTTCAACTTAGTACTTGAAGTCCTAGCCCAAGCAATTAGGCAAGAGAAAGAAATAAAGGGTACCCAAATCAGAAAGGAAGAAACCACATTATCTTTATTTGCATATGACGTGATCCTGTATTTAGAAAAACCTCAAGACTCCACCAAAAACTGCTAGAACTGATAAACAAATTCAGTTAAATTTCAGGGTACAAAATCAACATGACAAAAATCTGTAACATTTCTGTACATCAACAGCAAGCAATCTGAAAAAGAAGTCAGAAAAGCAATCCCATTTACATAGCTACAAAAAATAAAATACCTAGGAATAAACTTAACCAAATAAGTGAAGAATCTCTGTGATGAAAACTATAAAAGATTGATGACAGAAATTGAAGAGGACATACAGAAAATGAAAAGATACTTCATACTCATGGATTAGAAGAATTAATATTGTTATGGAGTTCGAGACCAGCCTGACCAACATGGTGAAACCCCATCTCTACTAAAAATGGAAAAATTAGCCAGGCCTGGTGACGGGCGCCTGTAATCCCAGCTACTCAGGAGACTGAGGCAGGAGAATCACTTGAACCTGGGAGGCAGAGGTTGCAGCAAGCCAAGATCATGCCACTGCACTCCAGCCTGGGCGACAGAGCGAGACTCCATCTCAAAAGTCAGTATTACCCAAAGTAATCTACAGAGTCAGTATAATCTCCATGAAAACACCAATGACATTTTTCACAGAAATAGAAAAAAAATCCTAAAATTTGTGTGGAATGACAGAAGACCTTGAATACCTAAAGCTATCCTGAGCAGAAAGAACAAAGCTGGAGACATCACACTGCCTGACTTTGAATACCACAAAGCTATGTTAGCCAAAACACCTTGATTCTATATGTATGTACACAAATTTTATACACACATAGGTATATAAAATACCTACAAAATTTTTGTTTTTTGAGACAGTGTCTCGCTTTGTTGCCCAGGCTGGAGTGCAGTGGCGTGATCTTGGCTTGCTGCAACCTCTGCCTCCCAGGTTCAAGCAGTTCTCTGCCCCAGCCTCCCAAGTAGCTGGGATTACAGGCACCCGCCACAAACGCCTGGCTAATATTTTTGTATTTTTAGTAGAGATGGGGTATCACCATCTTAGTCAGGCTGGTCTTGAACTCCTGACTTCATGATCCACCTGCCTCGGCCTCCCAAAGTGCTGGGATTACAGGTGTGAGCCACTGCACTCGGCCTGGACCTACAAAATTATACTTGGAGAATCCTGACAAAAAGGCTGGCTGAGAAAGCACACCCATAATTATACTCAACTCTCATATACAGAACTCCAGTTAACTTTGTAGTGCTTCATAGCCAAGACTCGCCAGAAATTGGCAGAACATCTCTAACATAAGAGAGACCAAAAGAAAGGGAAAAATGTACCTCAGAGATAACAAAAACAATGTAATAAGCAAAAGAAAAAATGTAAATGAACTGTAATTAATATTCTTGTAGAGGTAAGGTGAAGGAACAAGAATAAATTGCTATTTTCTAAAACAAAAACATTCAGAAAGCTTGGGAACTAAAAATAAGAGCTGAAATTTAAAATCAGTGATTGAATAAAGTTGAGAAAATATCTTATAAAACAAAAAGAGAAAACAAGAGATGACTTAGAGAAAAAAGATAAGAAACGGGGAAGCAAAATTCAAGTTGTCCAATGTTTAACTGACCGGAATTCCAGAAAAAGAGAATAGAGAAAATGAACAGCAGGATATTATCAAAGTAACAATGTAGGAATAGATGGACATGCATCTGTTTCCAATACCATTGAGTGAAGAAAATAAACCACAGTACCATGAAATTGTAGAACACCAAGGATGAAGATAAGCTGCAAAAACTGAAAAATCAACTCTTCAATCAGAAAATTGAGGTTTCAGGGCAAACCATTCTCCCAAAAACTGGAGGGAAAGGTACATACTGAGAATCACAGATTACCTCTAGAAACCTCACCGGATGCTCAGGGTAAAGAGGAAAATCTCCTCAAGCTTCAGGTAGGGAGAAGGGGAATCCTCATCTTGAAATAAGCCAGAGCACTCCTTAGCAATGGTTTGCTCTCAAAGTAAACTGTTTTATCAAGCCTAATTGACATGTGCTTTACCAGAGCCTAATTGACCTGGAGGAAGATGTGTTAGTCCATTTGGCATTGCTATAAAATACCCGAGACTGGTAATTTATAAAGAAGAGGGGTTTATGCCGGGCGCGGTGGCTCAAGCCTGTAATCCCAGCACTTTGGGAGGCTGGGACGGGCGGATCACGAGGTCAGGAGATCGAGACTATCCTGGCTAACATGGTGAAACCCCGTCTCTACTAAAAAATACAAAAAACTAGCCGGGCGTGGCCGCGGGCGCCTGTAGTCCCAGCTACTCGGGAGGCTGAGGCAGGAGAATGGCGTGAACCCGGGAGGCGGAGCTTGCAGTGAGCCGAGATCGCTCCACTGCACTCCAGCCTGGGCGACAGAGCGAGACTCCATCTCAAAAAAAAAAAAGAAGAGGGGTTTATTTGGCTCACATTTCTGCAGGCTGTACCAGAAGCATGGCACCAGCATCTATCTGCTCAGCTTCTGGTGAGGCCTCAGGAAGCTTTCCCTTATGGTGGGACACAAAGGGGAGCAGGCACAGCACATGGAGAGAGAGAGAGCAAGAGAGAGAGGGGAGGGAGGTGCCAGACTCTTTAACAACCAGATCTCGCACCAGCTCTTGCGTGAACCATAGTAATAGAGTAAGAACTCACTCGTAAGTGCAGGGACAACATCAAGCCATTCATGAGGGATCTGGCCCCATGACCCAAACAGTTCCCACTAGGCCCCCACCTTCAACACTGGGAACCACATTTCAGCATGAGTTGGAGGGGAAAAATACCCAAAGTGTATCAGAAGGGAAACACCCAACCGCAGCCCTCTCTAGCCTTCCTGTCTTACCTAATGGGGGGAGAAGGGAACCTGAGAAGCCCTTGTGAAAGTCACGGCCCAGGCACACAGGCTCACTAAAAGACTGAGAACTAATTATGTGGTTATAGGACACTCCCCCCACCACACAGACACCTCACCACCACCGATCTGTCTCCTGTATAATGATAGTGGATTACTGCTAAACGAACTAATTTTGAGACCCTGTTTTAATAAGGAGTCTTTAGGGAAACCAAGAAACGGTAAGAGATACAAAAACAAGGATGTGATTGCAACAACATGGATGCAGCTGGAGGCCATTATCCTAAGTGAATTAATGCTGAAACAACCAGAACTACATGTTCCCAACTCCTAAGTGGGAGCTAGACATTGGGTATTCATGGACATAAAGATGGGAACAGTAGACACTGGGGACTGCAAGACAGGGGAGAGAGGGAGGGGAGAAAGGGTTGAAAAGCTGCCTATTGGGTACTGTGCTCCCGACCAGAGTAGCAGGATCAGTTGTACGCCGGACCTCAGCATCACACAAAATACCCTTGTAACCTGCACAAGTCCCTCTGAATCTAAAATAAAAATTGATTTAGAAAAAGGACACTAAAGGAAATTTAACCTATACAGCTACACAAAACAGTAAACACAACCCAACTCTTAGCCAGAGAAACATAAAGCCTCAAGCAAAAGGACTCTTTACTGCAGTTTCTTCTATACAGTATATCATGTCTGCTTTCAACAGAAACTTACAAGACATGCTAAAAGACAAAAATCAAAAGTTGCATAAGGCATAACAAGAATCAGAACCATTGCCAAACTCATTTATGGCAGCAATTTTGGAATAATCAGACAGGAAATTTTAAGTAAGTATGATTAATACACTAAAGGCTCTAATGGAGAAAGTAAACAACATGCAAGAAAGATGGATAACATAAGCAGACAATAGAAACTCTAAGAAAGAACCCAAAAGAAATACTAGAAATAAACAATACTATAACAGAAATGAAAAATGCCTTTGGACTTACTGATAGACTGGAAAGGACAATAGATAACCTGGGAAAGACTCAGTGAGCTTGAAGATATGTCAATAGAAAGTTCCAAAACTTAAACTGCAAAGAGAAAAAAGAATAAAAATGACAGAACATGGCAGGGCCTGGTGGCTCAAACTGTATCTCAGCACTTCAGGAGGCCCAAGTGGGAAGATCACTTGAGACCAAGATTGAAGACCTGCCTGGGCAACAGAGAGAGATCTGTTGACTCCACAAAAAAGGAAAAGAATAGGATATCCAAAAACTGTGGGACAGTTATGAAATTATATATATTTAAGTCCTTGCTTTGGCTGAACATACACTAAAATTGGAACAATACAGAGACACAACATGTACAACATGGCCCTGTGCAAGGATGATATGTAAGGTCATGAAGCATAGAAAAAACATTTCTAATTTTTTTTTTTTTTTTAGATGGAGTCTCACTCTGTCACCCAAGCTGGAGTGCATGGCATGATCCCGGCTCACTGCAACCTCTGCTGCCCAGGTTCAAACGATTCTCCTGCCTCAGCCTCCCAAGTAGCTGCCACCACGCTTGGCTAATTTTTGTAATTTTAGTAGAGACTGGGTTTCACCATCTTGGGCAAGCTGGTCTTGAACTCCTGACCTCGTGTTCCACCCGCCTTGGCCTCCCAAAGTGCTGGGGTTACAGGTGTGAGGTACCTCACCCAGCCAACATTTCTTATTTATTTATTTATTTTTTAGACAGAGTCTCACTCTGTTGCCCAGGCTGGAGTGCAGTGGCATGATCTAGGCTCACTGCAAGCTCCGCCTCCTGGGCTTATGCCATTCTCCTGCCTCAGCCTCCCGAGTAGCTGGGACTACAGGCAAAGAAAACAGGAAAAGAGAGAAAAGAAAACAGGAAAAGAAAACAGGAAAAGAGAGAAAGGAATAGAAGAACCATCTGAAGTAATAATGTCTGAGTATTTTCAAAACTAAAGACAGACATCAAACCACAAATCCAGTTTAGAAAGTTAAGAAAACAAGCAAGATAAATACCAAATGTCAGGTGGGGTGGCTCACACCTGTAATCCCAGCACTTTGGGAGGCCGAGGTGGGCAGATTACTTGAGGTCAGATTACACCGGCCAACATGGTGAAACCCTGTCTCTACTAAAAATACAAAAATTAGCTGGGCCTGGTGGCAGGTGCTTATAATCCCAGCTACTCGGGAGACTGAGGCAGGAGAATTGCTTGAACCTGGGAGGTGGAGGTTGCAGTGAGCTGGGCGCCACTGTACTCCAACCTGGGAGACAGAGTGAGACTCAATCTCCAAAAAAAAATAATAACATAAATAAATAGATAAATAAATACATACAAGAAAGTCTGTACCTAGGCATATCATAATCAAATAGCAGAAAATCAGATAACATCCTGAAAAAACCTAGAGGACAAAAAACACCTTACTTATGGAGAGTGAACTATTTCTATATTTATTATGTTTTTAATTGTATTTTTATTTTTGTGGTTACCTGGTAAGTGTATGTATTTATGGGGTACATGAGATATTTTGATGCAGGTATACAATGTGTAATAATCACATCAGGATGAATGAGGTATCCATCACCTCAAGCATTTATCATTTTTTTGTATTACAAACCATCTTTATACTCTAGTTGTTTTTAAATATATAGTAAATTGTTGACTGGAGTCACCCTGTTGTGCTATCAAATAATAGATTTTATTCCTTCTATCTAATAATATTTTTGTACCCATTAGCTATCTCCTCCCCTACCCACCTACCCACTACCCTTCCCAGCCTCTGGTAACCATTGTTCTACTCTCTATTTCCATGAGTTCAACTGTCTTAATTTTTAGCTCCCACAAGTAAGTGAGAACACGCAAAGTTTGTCTTTCTATGCCTGGCTTCTTTTACTTAACATAATGACCCCCATTTCCACCCATGGTGTTGCAAATGACAGGATCATTCTTTTTTATGGCTGGATAGTGTGTGTGTGTGTGTGTATATGTATGTGTGTGTATGTGTGTGTGTATATATATATATGCCATCTTTCCTTTATCCATTTATCTGTTGATGGACACTTAGATTGATCCCAAATCTTAGCTATTGTGAATAGTGCTGCAGCAAACGTGATAATGAAGATATCTCCTTGATTTACTGATTTTCCTTCTTTTGGGTATATTCCTGGCAGTGGGATCGCTAAATCATATGGTAGTTCCATTTTTAGTTTTTTGAGGAACCTCCATACTGTTCTCCATGATGGCTGTAGTAATTTATATTCCCACCAGCAGTGTAGCAGGGTTCCCCTTTCTCCACATCGTTATTGCCTGTCTGTTGGATAAAAGCCATTTTAACTGGTGTGAGATGATATCTCATTGTAGTTTTGATTTGCATCTCCCTGATGGTCATGACGTAATATTGAGTGCCTTTTCATATACCTGCTTACCATTTGTATGTCTACTTTGGAGTAATGTCTATTCTGATCTTTTGCCCATCTTTAAATTGTATTACTAGATTTTTTATTGAGTTGTTTGAGCTCTTAATCTATTCTGGTTATTAATCTCTTGTCAAATGGATAGTTTGCAAATGTTTTCTTCCATGTGGGGAATTGTCGCTTCACTTTGTTGATTGTATCCTTTGCTGCATAGAAGTTTTTGCACTTAGTGTGATCCCATTTGTCCATTTTTGCTTTGGGTGCCTGTCTTTGTGGGGTATTACTCAAGAAATCTTTGCTCAGTGCAATGTCCTGGAGAGTTTTCCAAATGTTTTCTTTTAGTAGGTTCATAGTTTGAGGTTTTAGATTTAAGTATTTAATTCATTTTGATTTGATTTTTGTATATGGCAAGAGATAGGGATCTAGTTTATTTCTTTCTTCTTTTTTTTTTTTTGAGACGGTGTCTCACTGTCTCCCAGGCTGGAGTACAGTGGTGTGATCACAACTCATTGCAACCTCCACCTCCCAGGTTCAAGCAATTCTAATGCCTCAGCCTCCTGAGTAGCTGGGATTTCAGGTGTATGCCACCATGCCTGGCTAATTTTTGTATTTTGAGTAGAGACAGGGTTTCACCATGTTGCCCAGGGTGGTCTCAAACTTCTGGCCTCAAGTGATCCACACTGGCCTTGGCCTCCTAAAGTGCTGGGATTATAGGTGTGAGCAAGTATCTAGTTGTATTCTGCTATATATGGATATCCAGTTTTCCCAGCACCATTTATTGAAGAGACTGTTCTTTCCCCAATGTATGTTCTTGGCACATTTGTTGGAAATGAGTTCTCTGTAGATGTCTGGATATGTTTCTGGGTTATCTCTTCTATTCCATTGGTATGTATGTCTATTTTTATGCCAGTACCATGCTGTTTTAGTTACTATAACTCTGTAGTATAATTCGAATTCAGGTAATGTTACTCCTCCAGTATTGTTCTTTTTGCTCAGGATAGCTTTGGTTATTCTGGATCTTTCATGGTTCCAGGTAAACTTTAGGATTGTTTTTTCTATTTCTGAGAAGAAGTATTTTATTTTATTTGTAGCTATGGTACATGGGATTACTTTCTTGATTTCTTTTTCAGATTGTTCACTGCTGGCACATAAAAATGCTACTGATTTTTGTATGTCGGTTTTGTCTCCTTCAACTTTACTGAATTTATTCTAATCGTTTTTTTGGTGGAGTCTTTTGGATTTTCCAAATATAAGGTTATATTATCTATAAACAAGGATAATTTGACTTCTTCCTTTCTAGTTTGGATGCCCTTTCTTTCTATTGTCTCATCGCTATCAGACTTACAGAGTGAAATATTTAAAGTATTGAAAGAAAAGCCCTACCAACCTATGGTAACTCCATGTTTCCAGTTGGTAGTTGCTTAGGCAAAACACCTTGGAGTCATTCTTGATTCTCCTTGTCCCTCACATCCCACATCCTGTCTTGTAGCATATCGAGATGTAATTAGAAAAAAAAAATCTGTAATCCTCCCCTTCTACTTCTATCTCCTTGGTCCAAGCCATCATTATCTATTCTCTGGATTATTGCTATAGACTCCATACCGCAGTCTAAACAGAGCAACTAGAATGATTGAAGTCCAATCTAGTATTACTACAGAAGCTTCCCATTTCACCACCTGTCTATGAATTACTTAATTTCTCTGTGCCTCAGTTGTTCCATCTGTAAAAAGAGAATAATACCTCCTCAGGAGATTGTGTGATTTGATGAGGAGGCACTTGCTTAATACCAGCCTGATGCATAGAAAATAGTAAAGTTTAGCGGGTTTTTAAATTATTTGTATTTTCAATTTGCCCTTCAAATCAGAAGCTTAGTTTTGTCTTTTTCTTCAGTGCTTGAGGTGGGAGGGTTTGTAGAAACATTTGGATTCTGAATACCTATCTCGTTGCTGTCAAGCAGAATCCTCTCTCTTTTAGTGCCTGAAAATATTCAGATGTCCAGAAACATTGTTAACCAAAGGAAATTCCATTTCTAGCTCTGCTGTTTGTGTAGGCAATGTAGCGGGTCAGTTTCCTGCACTGCGCAGAAATTGCTTTGTCAGTGGAAAATGTTATTTTTCTCGGTTTTACAGTTCCTAACTTTTGAGGCATTTGTTCCCTAGAGGATACTAAAAGAAGGAAATCTCCAGACAGCTGCCCACTGATTTTTTGCTTGAGCTTTATCTGATATTTTACCCTGACCCCTTTTGGTTTTTTATTACATTTGTAACATCACATACCTAGGATTTTTTTTTCTTCTTCATATAAGCCTTACCTATCTGGAACTGTCAGTACTCGGAAGGGACTTAGAGTGTTGAATGTTCCCACTCATATTTCCTGTTAGGCCTTATGCTTTTTATAACAAGCCAAAAAGAGTAAGAAAGATTTCACCATAGATTTGCTAATGGCAATGTAGGATGCAATGAGTGTGGTTTAATGGAAGAGCCCTGGGGTGGGGCCTGTGAGCCTTGCTCTGCCACTGACACCTGTATGACTGCCTGGGCTTGAGTTAAACCTTCTGCATAAATTCTAGCAAAAGAGGCTAGCTCAAAGAGGAGATTCAGTATCTGAATGTCTGAGAGAGTGTGAAAATAAGAAAAGTTGGCCAGGCACAGTGGCTCACGCCTGTATTTGCAGCACTTTGGGAGGCTGAGGTGGGCGGATCACCGAGGTCAGGAGTTCAAGACCAGCCTGACCAATGTGGAGAAACCCCATGTCTACTAAAACTACAAAAAATTAGCCAGATGTGGTAATGCATGCCTGTAATTCCAGCTGCTCGGGAGGCTGAGGCAGGAAAAGCGCTTAAATGTGGGAGGCAAAGGTTGCGGAGAGCCAAGATCATGCCATTATACTCCAGCCTGGGTGACAGAGCGAAACTCCGTCTCAAAAAAAAAAAAAAAAGTCAAGTCACTTGAGACCCCAACCCACTAACAAGAGAAGAGGAACTGGGGCAGGCCCGAACTGAACTGGTTCTGTAAAGCAGCCAGGGCACAGACCAGAGCGGACTATGGGCCTGAGCAGTGTATGCCCTTGGGGCCTGGAAAGTAGGGGCTGGGACTTCATTTCTTGAATAGAGGGAGAAGGAAGGACACGTGAGAATCTGGTAAAAAACCCAAAACAAACAAAACATTCTAGTAGCTTCAGCCCCTCCACTGGTATGGTGTCTTCTTGCCCCACAGACAATAGGCAGGCAAAGTGGATGGAAGCGAGTGCTAACATGATACACAGCTCCCAGGGCTTAGACACTTCCCACCTCAGCAACTGGACCCATCCGAGTTGTGGTGTCAGGGTAGAACAAATGATTCTGTTTTTTGAGACAGAGTGTCGCTCTGGTTGCCTAGGCTGGAGTGCAATGCCGTGATCTCGGCTCACCGCAACCTCCGCCTCCCAGGTTCGAGTGATTCTCCTGCCTCAGCTGCCTGAGTAGCTGGGATTACAGGCGCCCGCCAACACGCTCAGCTAATTTTTTGTATTTTAAGTAGAGACGGGATTTCACCATGTTGGCCAGGCTGGTCTCGAACTCCTGACCTCAGGTGATCCGCCCGCCTTGGCCTCCCAAAGTGCTAGGATTACAGGCCTGAGCTACTGCGCCTGGCTGAACAAATGATTCTTATATGCAGATTTTTTTTTTTTTTAATGATTATTATACTTTAAGTTCTAGGGTACATGTACACAACGTGCAGATTTGTTACATATGTATACATGTGCCATGTTGGTGTGCTGCACCCGTTAACTCGTCATTTACATTAGGTATATCTTCTAATGCTATCCCTCCCCCATACCCCCACCCCACGACAGGCCCCGGTGTGTGATGTTCCCCACGGTGTATCCAAGTGTTCTCATTGTTCAATTCCCACCTATGAGTGAGAACATGCAGTGTTTGGGAACAGCTAGGCCAGCCCCCATTGACTAGGGGAGATGATGGGAGCTTTGAGACACTCCTAGTAGCTGCAGTTTTGTTATCCTGCACCCTGTTCACCTTCCAGGGCCACGCACCTCCATGGAAATACCTTATCTGTAAGCCTTGTGTCTCTACTTCAGTTTAGGCCTCCTAGACTGTAGCAGAGAAAAACAAAAAATAGACCAGGTTTTAGGCACTGCAGGGAAAAAAAGTGTGTTCATTCTCTGAGCCTCCGAAGTAATGCGGCTATTATATTTAGATGGATCAGTAAAAGGAGAAACTTCTTTAGGTTTTTAGGCTTAGGATTCAGCACTGAGATTTCTCTGTGCTCTGAAGGACCATCCAGTAACTGTCCTTCCAATAACTTTCCTTCGTTTCTTGTTACAATCGCGATTCCAGTGGTTATCAAACTTCTTCCTAGTGGATTGCTTTTCCACTCTTGATTGACATTACTTGTTCCCAGGTGTTTTTTTGCTGTTGCAAACGGTGTTGAAATAAACATCTTTGTACTTAAATGATATTTTTTTTTTTTTTGAGACGGAGTCTCACTCTGTCGCCCAGGCTGGAGGTGCAGTGGCGCGATCTCGGCCCACTGCAAGCTCCGCCTCCTGGGTTCACGCGATTCTCCTGCCTCAGCCTCCTGAGTAGCTGGGACTACAGGCGCCCACCACCACGCCTGGCTATTTTTTTGTTTTTTTTTTTAGTAGAGACGGGGTTTCACCGTGTTAGCCAGGATGGTCTCGATCTCCTGACCTCGTGATCCACCCGCCTTGGCCTCCCAAAGTGCTGGGATTGCAGGCGTGAGCCACTGTGCCCAGCCAATATATGTGTATTTTAACAGTAAATTCTTATTTTTATTTTTATTTTTATTTTTTATTTTATTTATTTATTTTTTTTGAGACGGAGTCTCGCTCTGTCGCCCGGGCTGGAGTGCAGTGGCCGGATCTCGGCTCACTGCAAGCTCCGCCTCCCGGTTTACGCCATTCTCCTGCCTCAGCCTCCCGTGTAGCTGGGACTACAGGCGCCCGCCACCTCGCCCGGCTAGTTTTTTTTGTATTTTTTAGTAGAGACGGGGTTTCACCGTGTTAGCCAGGATGGTCTTGATCTCCTGACCTCGTGATCCGCCCGTCTCGGCCTCCCAAAGTGCTGGGATTACAGGCTTGAGCCACCGCGCCCGGCAACAGTAAATTTTTAACATTAAACCACTGACTTAATTCATTTATTGAATTTTGTTGTTGTAGTATATCACACATAGAGTACACCAGTCATTTATCAATAACTGATATGTTCACAAAATGAACACATGCTCATAATCACTACTCATATCAACACAGAAAATTACCAGCACCCTGGAAGCCTGGCTCAGCTTCTCGCTCTCAAAATCACTACCACCTCCTTCCTGTCCAGGGCAAACAGTATCCTGATTTCTAAGATCATTGATTCGTTTTACTTACTTAGCTTTAAATTTTTTAAATGAAGACATAGTATATTATTCTTTGGAATCTGGCTCCCCACCTCCTTATTGTATGTTAAGATTCATCTGTGTTGTTGGTAATGTAGCAGAGTTCATTTTTCTGTTGCCGTATAGTATATCATTATATGCATAGAGCACTTTTTTTATTTATGCATTCTCATTGCACTGTTCTATAGTGCCACCTTGCCATAAACCAGGCATCCATATCTCAGGGGCTGTTTCTGGACCTGTCATTCTGTTCCATTGATATATTTGTCTATCCCTGTGCCAAAAACTGTCTTTCTTATGGCTATATCATTAACTTAGCTAATGCTTAGAGCTATGTAATGTAGATAATTATAGCTGTATAATAATAATGTATCGATATCTGGTAGAATAAGTTCTTCTACTTTGTTATTCTTTTAAAACTACCTTGACTGTTCTTGGCCCTGTGTATTTTCATTTAAGTTTTACAAACAAGTTGAAATTACTCCTTCCCCTCCAAAAAAAAAAAAGCATGCTAGAATTTTGATTGGGAATTCTTTGAGGAGAATGGCCATCTGTACTATGTTAAATCTTCCTGTCCCTGAAAGTGGTATGTCTGTTTATGTGGGTCTTTAATTTCTCTCAATAGTGTTTTATAGTTTTCTGTGTTAAGGTCTTATATATCTTTCACTGATTTACTCTTACATATTCAGTGGGCTTTTAAATGTAATAAATGGTATTTTTAAAATGATTCCTAATTATTGCATGTATTGGAGACATTTTATATATTAAAGCATACGTTTTTAATTATAAGATTTTATGAGATTTAAGGTATATATCATTTTAAGAATCACTTAATATTCAAATTCAAATCACCATGGGAATACTGGGTAAATTGAGGAAAGTAAAGTTGGATTAAATCCAGGGTTGTATCCTTGGAGAATTCAAAAGGAACCAGGAGCTTGTTCCTCAACTGTGTGAGTTCTGTGTTGGTTGCTTCAGAGAGATTGCCTTAGGGCTTGCTTCCTCTCTCAGCTAAAGTGATTGGGATTTGGCAGTCAGGGTGCTTTTGTTTTTCAGGTACCCTGAGCCCTCTCCTAGCCAGCCCGCATCTGTGAGCACTCGGTAAACACAGGGCAGGAGGGAATCGCAGTGAATGGGGATTTCCATCAGTCCTGCCCACTGGCTGCTCTTGGACCGACAGGCTTCTCTCTCATTCTAAACTCCCCAGCAGTGGAGCAGTAAACCCGGCCATGGTCAGGCATGGCACATGTCCTGAAATGATGGGGACTGGACCTGTTGCCTTAAACTCACGCCTGCTTTGTTTTTCCAGGTCTATAAGGGAGAATTCCAACTACCTGACTTTCTTAAAGAAAAACCACAGGTACGGAGTCTGCTTTTTCCTCCTGATGTATACTAGATTGGCTCTTGCATTGAAGTAATATTTTTAAAGAGATAATGAAATTAAAAAGACAGAAACAAGAAACAAAAAAGAAAAGAAGAGATAATGGTATGTGCTGGTGGAAGAAAGATCAGCCTCTGGGACTTGTTGATTTTAACAATAATTTAACACAGTCTTAATTTCAGAGAGCTCAGTGTCTCCCAAAACCAGGGAAATACTTCATTGATAACCAAATGCTGATTGTTTGAGGTCCTGCACAAGCCACCCAGTGGGTAAAGCTACTCCAGCCTTCCAGTGCCTAATTTGAAATAAAAATTTGCAGCGACCCTCTCTGTTCCTACTGTGTATACTGTACATCCATGCCCCTTTGGCTTTTCTCATTTGGAGCCCAGAAGACTTATAAATATATTATGCACACAGTTACTGGCCCTTGGGAAGGACACCAAGAGTTTGAAGGATTAAAGCCAGCACGGTGGCTTATGCCTGTAATCCCAGCAGTTTGGGAGGCCGAGGTCGGTGGATCACTTGAAGTCAGGAGTTCAAGACCAGCATGGCCAACATGGTGAAACCTCAACTCTACTAAACATACAAAGATTAGCCAAGTATTGTGGAAGGTGCCTGTAATCCCAGCTACTTGGGAGGCTGAGACAGGAGAATCACATGAACCGAGAGGTGGAGGTTGCTGAGCCAAGATTGCACCGCTGCACTACAGCCTGTGTGACCGAACAAGACTGCCTAGC
This sequence comes from Papio anubis, assembly GCF_008728515.1. Taxonomy (NCBI): domain Eukaryota; kingdom Metazoa; phylum Chordata; class Mammalia; order Primates; family Cercopithecidae; genus Papio; species Papio anubis. Next base: position 128,558,254 of record NC_044979.1, on the reverse strand, counting down.
TAAAAAGAAAAAATTAGCTAGGCATGGGGGCACAGGCCTATGATCCCAGCTACTTGGGAGGCTGAGGTAGGAGGATCGCTTGATCCCGGGAGGTGGAGGTTGCCATGAGTCTAGATTGTGCCACTGCACTCCAGCCTGGGTGACAGAGTGAGACCCTGTCTTAAAAATAAAAAAAATTAAGCAGATTCAGAGTTTCCCCTGTAATATCCACTCTCACTGACTTGCATTCCAATCCTGTTTCCTGGGTTGGAAAGAAACAGGGAGTCTTGCAGCTGACATGCCTAGAGGAGCCCGCATCCTGCCTCTGGGCATCACCTGTCATCCCCATATAGAAGTCAGAAAAAATGGGCACCCATGGCCTGAGTGCGGCCAACTTCCCTTGCCAGCATGGCATTGATGCATGTTGCCTCCAGGCTGCTGCTGTCAGTGATTAGCTTGTCAGTAGGAAAAGGAGACTCAGTTCTGAACTCAGTTTCTAAAAGCGTTCCAGATAGAGATTGGTGAAACAACACCGCCTCATAGACTTGTGTGAAGTCTAGTTGCCTGAAGCAAGCCTGGAGTAAATGGGCTGCCCTCTCTGAGGGAAGCCATGTCTCACACCAGAGTTGAAGCCTCTTCCTTCCTGACCCTTGTCTAAAAACATTCAGCCGCCAGTAATTGATACATATGACTTGAGTGCTTCAAAGTACTTGCAAGGCGTATTCGTACTCACATATATTTACTATTCATCCATTCATTCACTTATTCACCAGTTGTCTACCCAGCGTGTACTATGGTGAGGCATTGGAGTAAGTCCTCAGGAGTCACAGGAGGAGCTCCTGATTTATCCAGAAGACTCCCACCACCTCGTGCAGACAAGGGGGCACAGAGCTCTGGGCCCAGGCTGGGCATGAGGTCCCAGAAACCTGGGCAGATTCATGAACAGACTCACTCACAGGCTGTGGAAGTTGGAGCCAGAGAATATTCCAAGAGGCTGTCTTGAAGGAATATAAAATCCAAAAGTGCCTGGGCGTGGTGGTTTACACCTATAATCCCAGCGCTTTGGAAGGCCCAGGTGGGCGGATTGCCTGAGGTCAGGAGTTCGAGATCAGTCTGGCCAACATGGTGACACCCCGTCTCTACTAAAAATACAAAATAATTAGCAAGACTTGGTGGTGTGGGCCTGTAATCCCAGCTACTCAGGAGGCTGAGGCAGGGGAATTGCTTGAACCAGGGAGGTGGAGGTTGCAGTGAGCCAATACTGCACCTCTGCACTCCAGCCTGGGTGACAGAGCGAAAGTCCATAAAAAAAAAAAAAAATTCCAAAACCTGGTTTGCATAACAAGTCTGAAGAAGTCAAGAAAAGGAATTTGAGGCTAAAACTAAAGGGACACCCCTGCTTCACAACGTACCTAAAAATATTTCCAAGTGGATCACACACCTAAATGTGAAAGGCAAAATGATGAAGTTGTTACAGGCCTGCTCACGCCTGTAATCCCAGCACTTTGGGAGGCTGAGGCAGGCAGATTGCTTGAGTCCAGCAGTTCAAAACCAGCCTGGGAAACAGAGCCAAACCTCACCTCTACTAAAAATACAAAAAATTAGCCAGGTGTGGTGCATGCCTATAGTCGCAGCTATTTGGGAGGCTGAGGTGGGAGGATCACTTGAGCCCCAGAGGTCGAGGCTGCAATGAGCCAAGATCACACCACTGCACTCCAGCCTGGGCAATCAACCCTGTCGCACAAAAACGAAGAAGATAATAGAGGAGACCATCTTTATGACCATAAGAGGAAAGGATTTCTTAAGCCCTAAAAAGTACTAATTATTAATTTAAAGGTGGATAATATGAACTACATTATAATTGAGGATGTTTATGTAATAAAAATCATCATAAGAAGAGTAAAAAAGTGAGCCTAAGTAGGAGAACATATTTGAAACAAAGGACTCATCTGAGGCCGAGCTCAGTGGCTCATGAGCCTGTAATCCCAGCACTTTGGGAGGCCAAGGTGGGTGGATCACGAGGGCAGGAGTTTGAGAACAGACTGGCCAACATAGTGAAATTCCATCTCTACTAAAAATACAAAAAAAATTAGCTGGGCGTGGTGGCAGGCGACTGTAATCCCAGCTACTTGGGAGGCTGAGGCAGGAGAATCGCTTGAACTCAGGAGGCAGAGGCTGAAGTGAGCCAAGATCATGCCACTGCACTCCAACCTGGGTAACAGTGTGAGACTCTGTCTCAAAAAAAAAAAAAGGACTCATCTGTGGAATATAGATCTTTCCTACAGATCATAAGGGAATTTTTTTTAATTGGGCAAAAAGCCTGGACAACATAGCAAGACCCTATCTCTATCAAAAAATTAGCTGGGCGGGGCCAGGTGCAATGGCTCACATCTGTAATCCTAGCACTTTGGGAGGCTGAGGCGGGTGGATCACTTGAGATCAGCAGTTCAAGACCAGCCTGGTAAACATGGCAAAACCCCATCTCTAAGAACAAATACCAGAAAATTAGGCGGGCATGGTGGCACACACCTGTAATCCCAGCTGCTCCCGAGGCTGAGGCAGGAGAATTGCTTGAACCCAGGAGGCAGAGGTTGCAGTGAAGTGAGATTGCACCACTGCACTCCAGCCTGGGTGACACAGCAAGACTCGATCTCAAAAAAAAAAAAAGAAAAAAAAGAAGCTGAGCATGGTGGCATACTTGGGAAGCTGAGGCAGGATGATCCGTTGAGCCCAGGCAGTGAGCTGTGATTGTGCCACTGCGCTCCAGCCTGGGTAACAGAGGGAAACCTTGTCTACTAAAAAAAGAAACAAAAAATCATGCAGAAGCATGCATGCACACAGACACACACACACAGACACACACACACACACACACACACAGAGAAAGGGCCCATAAGGTCTTAAATGAGCTGAAACCCAAAGAACCTTCAGATTCAATAATTAGCTAGAATGGTTCATAAAACTTGGGAAAGTGCAGTACTTAACAATTACAGGTTTATAAAGGATGCAGATCAGGACCAGCCATAAGATAGAAGTGGGCCGGGGAGGGTCCTGAATGCAGAGCTTCTGCGCCTCCTCTCTGTGGAATCAGGGCATGTCACCCTCCCGGCACACCCATGTGTTCGCCAACCTGGAAGTGCCACTGAACTTCCACACCCAGCGTTTTTATTGGGGTTTATTTATGCAGGCAAGATTGATCAACTCTTTGGTCATGTGTTAGAACTCAATCTCCAGACAACCTCCCCTCCCCAGAGTTGAGGCAGGCTGCAAGCCCCAGCCCCCTGATCCCGTGGTTGGTCTTTGTGGTGAGCAACCCCATCCTGAGTCATCTCATACCATAAACCCAGATGTCATCCAAGGGCCTCAGAAATAACAAAGACACTCTTGTTACTTAGGGAATTCCGAGGATTCAGCGTTTCCCTCCCAGGAACCAGGCGGAAAGGCCAGTCAGATTCTTGAGCATACTGCAGTAGTGCACTGAGTTCACCTGAAAGTGAACAGAGCCTGCGGGCCACCCCTGGTGTTTCAGTGGGGGCAGTCACTTCTCGTGCTGACCAACTTCAAGGGCATTAAAACATCTTTTCTTTCCTTCAACAGACTGAGCAAGTGGAGTAGCAGGACCAGGAGCCTCTTCCATACATGAGGTGAGGGTTGGGGAACATTGCTGGGTTTTCCTGTTTCCCACTCGGGCTCTTGCAGGGTCTGGGTGGCTGAGGTGGAGAGCACAGCTCTGGAGTCCGTCTGCCCGGGTTGGAATCCTGGCTCTTCACTTTCTGTGTGGCAGCGAGCGCGTTAACTTCACCTCTCTCTGTCTTCATTTATTCATCTGTGAAATGAGGATGATATTAACAAGAGCATGGTGGTGAGAATTAATCATCATTCAAGACCCTGGCTCATAATAAGCAAACAATAGTATTGTTATTTTTATTATGAACCATGAAATATTTCAGCTGAAAGGGACCTGGAGGCCATCAAGCCCAACTCCTTGTTTTCTGATAAGGAAGCTGGTCCCGGAGGGAGCAGGTTGTTTGTCAAGACCATAGTCCAGAGGCAGGGAAACCCAGAACGCGGGAGTGACTGCTTACTTCTGGTTCCCTGTTCAGCCAGGGCCCCGCTGCCCAGCCCCGCCTCCAAGGGCTTTCTCTGTGTGCTGGACTTGCAGATGTTTTTCCACTACTGCAATTTTTGTTTGTTTCTTGGTTGGTTTTTCAAGTTTGCCCTTGCTTGTTTTAATGTATTATGGATGGCTTATGTAAGTAACCTACATTGTCTCATTGGACTAAGCACTACATTGTGGACAAGGCCAGCTGCTGCCTTTTAAGCCCTCTTTCTATCTGAGTATGTGGCCCTCCTCAGGCACATGTCCAGGGATACCAGTTCATGAGTGGCAAAGCTGGTTTCTCAGCCCAGATCTCCAGGTGCAGCTGCTCAGAGCGCCTACCCTTCTCCCAGACTTACAGTCTCTGCTTAAGCAACCCAAACTTGCTTAAGATCAGTTTTGCTCCAAATGATATGGCAAAGCCTTTGATCAGTTGGAACTTGAACAGCCTTTTAAAAAAATCTGATATTGGCTGGGCACAGTGGCTCACACCTGTAATCTCAGCACTTTGGGGGCCAAGGTAGGTGGATCACAAGGTCAGGAGTTCGAGACCAGCCTGGTCAACATAATGAAACCTCGTCTCTACTAAAAATACAAAAATTAGCCAGGTGTGGTAGCAGGAGCCTGTAATCCCAGCTACTTGGGAGGCTGAGGCAGGAGAATCACTTGAACCCAGGAGGCGGAGGTTGCAGTGAGCCGAGATCACACCACTGCACTCCAGCCTGGGTGAAAAGAGCAAGACTTTGTCTCAAAAAAAAAAAAAAAATAGCTGGGTGTGGTGGCGGGCGCATATAGTCCCAGCTACTCGGGAGGCTGAAGCAGGAGAATCGCTTGAACCCGACAGGGTGCAGTGAGCCGAGATCACACCACTGCCCTCTAGCCTGGGTGACAGAGTGAGACTTCATCTCAAAAATAAATAAATAAATAAAAATAAATAAAATCTGATATTGATAGTGATTTTTTCTCATAGTTTACTTGCTGACTTTTGTTTTTATTTTTACTTTATATAATAATGATGTATTGTGCATACTCCATACCAGGCATAAAATACCAAGCATTTTATTTGTATATGTATAAGATGATAATATATATAACTGATATGCTAAATTATATATACATCTATATATAAAATTGTATTCAGTTCTCAAACCACTCTGGCAAGCTGGTAGTATTCCTGTTTTACTAGTGAGAAAACAGGTTGAATGTGACTTGCGGTGCGTTGATGGATTATGGACATAAGAAGCACATGGACACTGCTCCATCATCTCAAAATCCCAGGTGGCAGCAAGCTGCTGCTATCGACAGGCTCTAGGATTCAGGTTTCCTTTTTGCTGAGGAGCAAACGCTGAATTATTCTGTGGGTCTGCATACTTAACAGCAGTTATCAGGCCTTGGCTAACTTTGTTTTTACAAAATGCTTTCAAAGTTCATAGGTAATCTCCCTACCCATCCCACCAAACACTCACAAGGCCTCATTTCCTGACCAGCATGTTGGAGGATCGACTGCATCGGCAGCTGCCTCCGCAGCATTTCACCCTTGCCTTTGTGTGGAGGCCGGAAGGGGCCCACCTGTGGTGAGGAGGACTCAGGAGAACCAGGGACACAGCAGAGCCCTTAGGACGGGTACTATCTTATCTTGTGGGTCCCCTTGGCATTTCAGTAACAGTCACTGTGTTCTCCAGAGCTTCCTTTAAACAACCTTAGGACCCATTTCTTCCTGTGACGAAGAATCAGGTGCTGACCCCTGGACACTTAAAGAACCTTAGGACCTATTTCTTCACACAAGGAGGAATCAGGGTCTTGTCCCCTGGACACTTTAAGAACCTCAGGACTTAGCCGGGCATGGTGGCGGGCGCCTGTAGTCCCGGCTACTCGGGAGGCTGAGGCAGGAGAATGGTGTGAACCCGGGAGGTGGAGCTTGCAGTGAGCCGAGATCGCACCACTGCACTCCAGCCTGGGTGACAGAGCGAGACTCCGTCTCAAAAAAAAAAAACCTTAGGACCCATTTCTTCACATGAGGAGGAATCAGAGTGCTGACCCCTGGACACCTTATGCCCCTGACAGTACCCCCACAGTAGCATCAATAGCAGACGACAGTCGCAGTTATTTAGAAATGGGCAGGAGCAGCCCTGGCTTTGGCCACCATCTGCTTGCTTTGCTCCCAGCAGCTACTCGCATGCATCTGAAAGCACCAGAGTGAGGGCGCGTGTGCCTCCCAGGCAGCCCTCCTGAGGCAGCTGTTCTCAACGTCCATCCTCCTGGCCCCTGACCTGCAGCAACCTCCCCAGCCACCTGGCTTGTCCAGGCCTGTAGCTGGGAAGGAAGAGATGAAGACACAGGAACACCCGTAACCACGTTCTGTTTGTTCGCCCTAGGAAAGACTGCTGCCTTTTCAACGGAAGGGAAATTCCTAGGACTGGCTGTCCCCTGCCGAGCTCGGTGGAGCGTCTGCACCTTGGCTATGTCTCCTCTGCTTTTGCCAGTTTCCTCCCACTGAGAGGATGGAGGTGTCCGCACAGCTTTGGGTCTCATGAGGGATCTGCCTCCTGAGCAAAGAGCTCTTGATCCTGATTCCATGCACAGCCCTGCGGTAAGGAGCCCAGAAGAAACGTGTTTCCTGTTAAAACTGCTCTTGTCCTCTTTTCTTACCAGATTATGAAGTTTGTGTTCAAGGAGAGGGTTTAAAAATGGGATCCTGTAAGCAGACTTGGGCAGTCTCCTTTTGAAATAGGTTGTCTGTACATGTTCTAATGTTTTGTAGAACACGTGTGCCTGTTTAAGTGTATTGATGTGAATAATATTAAATAATTATTTAATTCATTGTATTGTTTCTGAGAAGTTGGGAAATTATCATTATACATTTACAACTTAATGACTTTTGTATTTTATTTTTCAAAATAAAAGCTTTCAGTGTGAAGCATTCTGGTAGTTACATGTTTTCATTAATGTGATTTCAAAGAAGCACAGACCTTATCAGACGCTGGTGTGATAAACCAAAGTTTCCTCGGTTGGCTGTATTGTGGATACTCCCCTGGAGCCATCACTTTTTTTTTCGGGGGTGGTGGTGGGTAGAGACAGGGTCTCGCTACATTCCCCAGCCTGGACTCAAATGATCCTTCTGCCTCAGCCTCCCAAAGTACTAAAATTACAGATGTGAGCCACAGTGCCTGGCCTGCATCATCATTTTGTAATGAAGTTTTCTGTAATTTATTTCAGAGAGAACCTACTGCCATCCACTTTGGGAATCCTGTTCTATTTCATGCTTGCAGACTGTATTTAAGGACATGGAAGTTATTATTTCCACTTGCTTCCTAGAAGCCTTTGTTATGGAACACAGAATGTCCAGATAGTAGTAGTAACTGCCATGTTGAGTGTGTTCACATATGTGCCATATAACACATATATTATATGTGCCATATATATAAGCGTATATAACATCTTATCCCATCTCCGCCCCAAAACTTGCATCTATCCATTTAGGTCATATCCATCTCAGTAATTGCAGTATTTTCTGTCACTTGAGCCAGAAACCAAAGAGGCACACTTGATTTCACCCTTTTCCTCCCTCTTTCCATTCACATCCAAGATCTTTGATCCTACCTTCAATGTATTTCTTGGATCACACAACAGAATAAGAGTTTTTAGAATACACATCTGGACAGGACCCTCCCCACCTGAGGCATTTCAGTGGCTTCCGTGTCACTTAAAAGAGCCCAGACTCCTGCCAGGGCCAGCAGGGTCCTCCTCTCCATCTCATCGCAGGCCTCTCTCCCAACCTCACCGCTTGTGCTCTAGAAGTATCTTTAATAGAAGTATCTTTATTTTCAGAACATAGCAAGTTCTTCTTGTCTCTACATATCTCCTCTCTCTGGAATGTTCTTCCCGTTGGCTATTTATTTAAGATGAAGTCTTGCTCTGTCGCCCAGCTGGCCTGCAGTAGCACAATTTCAGCTCACTGCAACCTCCACCTCCTGGGTTCAAGCAATTTTCCTGCCTCAGCCTCCCGAGTAGCTGAAATTACAGGCACGTGCCACCACGTCCGGCTAATTTTTGTATTTTTAATAGAGACGGGGTTTCACCATGTTGGCCAGGCTGGTCTTAAACTCCCAATCTCAAATGATCCTCCCGCCTCAGCCTCCCAAAGTGCTGGGATTACAGGCGTGAGCCACTGCGCCCAACCCCCTTTGCTCTGTCTGATAGGCCCCTTCTCAATTCTGTGGTCTCAGTAAGCCTCACTTCCTCAGAGAGATCTTCCCTGGCCTCTTAAACTAAAAGTAATTCTCCCGCTGCTTGCCTTCTTCATGGTCATACTTTGCAGTGTTTCATCTGTTTGTTGCCTTTTTTATTATCTGTCTGCTACACCAGCAAGTTCTTGGAGTACCAAGACTATGTTGGAGTACCAAGACTATGTTTTTTCTTGTCTGTTGTACTTTTGGCACCTAGCAAACTGTCTGGCACTTTCTAGAAACCAAGTAAGGCCAAGTGCGGTGGCTCACGCCTGTAATCCCAGCACTTTGGGAGGCCGAGGCGGGTGGAACACGAGGTCAGGAGATTGAGACCATCCTGGCTAACACGGTGAAACCCCATCTCTACTAAAAATACAAAAAATTAGCCAGGCGTGGTGGCAGAGCTTGTAGTCCCAGCTACTCGGGAGGCTGAGGCAGGAGAATCACTTGAACCTGGGAGGTGGAGGTTGCAGTGAGCCGAGATAGCACCACTGAACTCCAGCCTTGGCGACAGAGTGAGACTCCGTCTCAAAAAATAATGTCTAAGCTATTCTGCTGCCATAATGTGGCCTTACTGCTCCCTCATATACGGTGCCTTTCTCCTCCCTCCTTTCATTCTCTTCACTTTCTTCTTCCAGATGCTCGTACACCCGGTCCCCCTACCTGGGAAATCACAACCTCATTAAGAGCTCAGCTATATTAAGTCCTATTTCTTCATGAAATCTAACTCAACTGCTGCAACTTCCAAGTAGCAATTAGCTTCAGCATAACCTTTTTTCCTTTGTTTCCTGTGTTAGTATTATGTCACCAGTTTTGTGGGGACAAGGTCACGTACCTCTCTAGAACATATCAGAATGACAGAACATCTTCAGCTATAACCCACCTAGATACCAATACCTGCCCCCAAGGGAATGTATGATTTTTATTCCCCATTATGAGAAACAAACTCACCCCTCCAAACCCAAAGAATGGACTCAGAGACCCAGAGAACAGCGGAAGTGAGACATTTAATGACGCTCTTGCAATATCGGGTGTCTGGCAGCAGGCACACCCAGCACAGTTTCAACAAGCAATTTATCCACTAGTGCACAGGTCCCTCCCCCAGTTCCTCATAGGCTGAGTACTGTGGGGTCACAATCTTCCCAGATGTCACCTATTGGTTGTTGGGTAGGGGCTTTAGGTGTTTTCTTTAGGGTTGTCCTGCTGCATTTTGTTGCAGCCCACACTGCATTGCAATCCTAGTTAGCTCAGGGGCTCTTCAAGTATTTGACTTCTGACTTAAGTAGCTGGGCAGGCTGATAAGAACAGACAACACAAGCTATTTTGCAGTTAGTAAACTTTCATCTTAGACTAAACCTCTTTGGTTCAGGTGAGGGTAACTAAGGGGGGTGGGTGACAAGCAGGCATTGGCTGTCCAAGCAGGAGCCTGCTGTATCCTGTTTGTTCTGTAGTCTACTGACCTAAGTTGATTTAAGGCACTTTGTCTTAGAAATGGACCATTGTATACATTTCCTTCATCCAGCTAAGATTTAAATTTTTTTGTAGAGATGGGGTCTCACTCTGTTGCCCAGGCTGCTGTTGAACTCTTGGCCTCAAGTGATCCTCCTGCCTCAACCTCCCGAAGTGCTTGGATTACAGGCGTGTGCCACCTGTTTGGCCAAATTTGTTTAAACAAAAGAGTTTAGAGGACTCCCAACTAGGAACTATTGGAGTACTCTGGGCAGATATGATTCTAGCTGGGTTGAAACAATGACCAAGATAAAAAGGAGGAAGACGGGAAAGGCTGGGAGGGGCACAGGCAACAGGCCTTGCAAGTAAGCAGATCTGGTGGCAAAGGTCAGGGAAAACCAAAGAAGACTCCCAGGTCTCCAGGTGACGAGGCCAGACATGGTACATGGTAGTGCCGGCAGACGGAGGGGGAGTGCATACCCCCACACAGTCGGCCCACATACTCTGGCTGCAAAGGGCCAGGGACCGTGTGGTCTCCAGCTTGCTGCCTGAATTTGGACAACCCAACTCATTCTCACTGCCTGTCTTCACAGTTTCAAAATGAAGCTAAAACAAACCCGTCTCTAGTTTGTTTTGTTTTTTTTTCTGAGATGAAGTCTTGCTCTGTCACCCAGGTTGGAGTGCAGTGGTGCGATCTTGGCTCTCTGCAACCCCGGACTCCCAGGTTCTAGCGATTCTCCTGCCTCAGCCTCCCAAGTAGCTGGGATTACAGGTGCCTGCCACCATGCTGAGTTAATTTTTTTCTATTTTTTTCAGTAAAGATGAGGTTTCGCCATGTTGGCCAGGCTGGTCTCGAACTCCTGCCCACAGGTGATCCACCCACCTCAGCCTCCCAAAGTGTTAGATTACAGGTGTGAGCTACTGCACCCAGCCTCCAGCTTGTTTTAAGAATCTAGTAACATCACTATGTTTAACAATTGGCTTAGATATTCAGAAGCTGCTGGCTGGGCACAGTGGCTCACACTTGTAATCCCAGCACTCTGGGGCCAAGGTGGGCGGATCACCTGAGATCAGGAGTTTGAGACCAGCCTGCTCAACATAGAGAAACCCCGTCTCTACTAAAAATACAAAATTAGCCAGGCATGGTGGCACATGCCTGTAATCCCAGCTACTCGGGAGGCTGAGGCAGGAGGTTGCAGTGAGCCGAGATCGCACCATTGCACCCCAGCCTGGGCAATAAGACCAAAACTCCGTCTCAAAAAAAAAAAAAAAAAGATATTCAGAAGCTGCTGACGTGAACGTTTAATGAATTTGTTTTTTGTTGTTGTTTGGTTTGTTTTTGTTTTTTGAAATGGAGTCTCGCTCTGTTGCCCAGGCTGGAGTACAGTGGTGAGATCTAAGCTCACTGCAACCTCCACCTCCCGGGTTCAAGCAATTCTCTGCCTTAGCCACTTGAGTAGCTGGGATTATAGGCACCTGCCACCATGCCCAGCTAATTTTTGTATTTTTAGTAGAGACGGGGTTTCACCAGCAAGGCCAGGGTGGTGTTGAACTCTTGACCTCGTGATCTGCCTGCCTCATCCTCTCAAAGTGCTGGAATTACAGGCATGAGCCAACGTGCCCGGCCCGTTGAATGAATTTCATGAGTAAACAAATCAGATCATGAGGAAACAAAGTAGATCAAAGTAAGTGGATTCCATGAAGCCGAGAATGATGTCTTCTGGATATGCCACCTGGTAACCCCTCCTTCAGCGCACTGTGCCCCCTGACAAACACCATGGGGAGCAGGGACAGAGGAGGTGGGTGGGGAGCACAGGGACACAGGCACGGTGACATCTGCCCCTGCCTCGCCCCTGTCCCGTCCACCCCTTTCTATAATACAATCATTTAACAATGGTTTCCCATGTGTGAAATACTTGCTTCATTCCTTCTCAATCACAGAATAGACACCACAGAACAGACACTTGATATTCAAATTTACTGAGGAAGAAACTGTTTCACATGCCAAGTGGGAACTTAAAAAAAAAAAAAAAAAAAACCTTAATTAGCTGTATTATTGAAGTAAAATCAATTTAAGGGATTTAGTGTTTATTCAGGCAAGGCTGGTTGGCTTCTTGGCTCTCTATCTTCCCCATTTCTTCCTCCTTCTCAAAGTGTAAATTTTATTTTCAAACCTGGGAAAAGAGTTCAAGGTGGGAGGTGGAGGCAGGAGGATGGCTTTAGATCAGGAGTTCAAGATCAGCCTGGTCAATACAGCAAGACCTTGTCTCTAGAAAAAAATTTTTTTTTTTTACTTAGCTGGGTGTGGTGGTGCATGCCTGTGGTCCCAGCTTCTCAGGAGGCTGAGGCAGGAGGATCACCTGAGCCCAGGAATTTGAAGGTGCAGCGAGCTGTAATTATGCCACTGCACTCCAGCCTGTGTGACAGAGCAAGACCCTGTCTAAAAACAACAACAAAGGGCCAGACTCAGTGGCTCACACCTGTAATCCCACCACTTTGGGAGGCTGAGGCAGGAGGATCTCTTGAGGCTGGGAGTTCGAGACCAGCCTGGGCAACATAGTGAGACCCTGTCTGTGTGTGTGTATATATATGTATTTTTAAAAGAGGTGTTTGGGAACTTCCACTATGTAGACGTCCACTGCTGAAGGGCTGTTTTGGGTCATAACCAAGACATGTGGCCTGAGAGCCTGTGATGATTATTTGTGTTTGTGCAAACTCCAGAGCAGCCTAAGCTCCTGGATAAAGAGACACTCCACTCTGCTTTTAACTGTCTTGAGCAGACATATGAGGAGAGACAGGCTTTGTCTCCAGCATCAAAGGAATGAACCAAGATGTTGATTTTGAAGAGCCAGCTTCCCCAGGAAGCCTCCACAGTGTGACCTCACAGGACCTCTCCTGACACTTGTCTTTCTGTGTCTGTGTCTGGCATGTAAGGCTGGGCCACATTCTAGCAGAGGCCCCGCTCAAAACGTGGCCTGGTGTGATCAAAAGATGTTGATGTGGCAGCTCCTCACCAGATGTCCTGCACCCACTCTTGCCCCTCCATGTCCAGTCTCTTGACAAGCAGCTGGAATGTTCTTTTTAGTGTTTTTATTTTTTCTTTGAGAAGAGGTCCTGCTTTGTCACCAAGGCTGGAGTGCAGTGGCATAATCTCTGCTCACTGCAGCCTCTCCCTCCTGGGTTCAAGCAATTCTCATGCCTCAGACTCCCAGGTAGCTGGGAGTATAGGCGTCTGCCACCATGCCTGGCTAATTTTTGTATTTTTTAGTAGTGACAGGGCTTCACCATGTTGGCCAGGCTGGTCTCGAACCCTGACCTCAGGTGATCCACCCGCCTCGGCCTCCCAAAGTGCTGGGATTTTAGGCATGAGCCATCACGCCCGGCCTTTGTTTTTAGAGATAAGCTGGAGTACAGTGGGGCAATCATGGCTCAGTGCAGCCTCTATCTCCTGGGCTCAAGGATCCTCTCACTTCAGCCTCCCCAGGAGCTGGGACTACAGGCACGTGCCACCACATCTGGTTAATTTTTTTTTTTTTCAAGATGGAGTTTCACTCTTGTCCAGGATGGAGTGCAATGGCTTGATCTCGGCTCACTGAAAACTCCACCTCCCGGGTTCAAGCGATTCCCCTGCCTCAGCCTCCCAAGCAGCTGGGACTATAGGCGTTCACCACCACACCCAGCTAATTTTTGTATTTTTAGTAGAGACAGGGGTTCACCATGTTGGCCAGGCTGGTCTCAAACTCCTGACCTCAGGTGATCCACCTGTCTCAGCCTCCCAAAGTGCTTGGATTACAGGTGTGAGCCACTGCGCCTGGCCTCTTTTAGCTATTTTTAAATATACAAAAATTGTTTACTATAGTCATGCTGTTGTACTACCAAATACTACATCTTATTCATTCTAACTGTACTTTTGTATCCGCTAATCATTCCTGTGCACCTCCTCCAGCCCACTACCCTTCCCAGCCTCTGGTAACCATCATTCTGCCCTCCATCTTCAGGAGTTCAATTGTTTTAATTTTTAACACCCACAAATGACTGGGAACATGCAAAATTTGTCTTTCTGTGTCTGGCTTATTTTAGTTAACATAATGACCTCCAGTTCTACCCACGTTGTTGCAAATAATAGGATTCTATTCTTTCTCACGGCTGAACAGTCTTCCATTGCGTGTATGTACCACATTTTCTCTATCCATTCACCTGTTGGTGGACACTTAGATTGATTCTAAATCTTGGCTATTGTGAATAGTGTTGCAATAAATATAAAAATGCAGATATTTCTTTAATGTACTGATTTTCTTTCTTTTGGTTACATACCCAGCAGTAAGATTACTGAATCATAAAGTAGCTCTATTTTTAGTTTTTTGAGGACCCTCAAAACGTTCTCCATAGTGGTTGTACTAATTTACATTCCCATCAACAGGGTACCAGGGCTCCCTTTTCCCTACATCCTCAATAGCATTTGGTATTGCCTGTCTTTTGGATATAAGCCATTTTAACTGGGGTAGGATGATAGCTCACTATAGTTCTGATTTGCATTTCCCTGATGATCAATGATGTTGAGCACCTTTTCATATGCCTGTTTGCCATTTTTATGTTTTCAGAAGTGTCTATTCTGATCTTTTGCCCATTTTAAAATCAGACAGATTTTTTTTGTATTGATTTTTTTTTCCACCTGGTTATACTCTGGTTACTAATCCCTTGTCAGATGGATTCAGGATTGGGTTTTTTTTTTTTGTTTTTTTGTTTTTTTTTTGAGATGGAGTCTCACTCTGTTGCTTGGGCTGGAGTGCAGTGGTGCTATCTTGGCTTACCGCAACCTCCATCTCCCAGGTTCAAGCAATCCTCCTGCCTCAGCCTCCCCAGTAGCTGGGATCACAGGTGCCCGCCACCACGCCCAGGTAATTTTTATGGTTTTAGTAGAGACAGGATTTCACCATCTTGGCCAGGCTGGTCTTGAACTCCTGACCTCGTGATCCACCTGCCTCGGCCTCCCAAAGTGCTGGGATTACAGGCGTGAGCCTCTACACGCAGCCTGGATTTTGACTTTTACACTCAATTCTAACTCATTAAATGCTGTCAAGTGGAGAGCTGATATAATACTCATATTGGAAGATCACTTTGTGTATCAGCTATCTATTGCTGTATAACGAACCACTCCAAGCTTAATGGTATAAAGTTACAACGATGCTTATTCGTCTTCTCACAATACTGGAGGCTGACTAGACTCACCTAGGCAGTTCTGCCTCTGTATGTCTTATGTGGTTGCCTTCAAACAGTATGCAGTTGGAATAGTCTCAAAGGTTTCCTTGCTCAAATATCTCCTGGTTAATTTGGACTCTTAGCTAGGGCCTCAGCTGGGGCTATCCGGTGGAACACCCACACATCACCTCTGTACATGGCCTGGGCTTTCTCACAAAATGGTGAAAGGGTTCTAAGTGCACCCATCCCAGGAAGGAGCGCCAAGTGGAAACAGTGTCATCTTTTATGACCTAACTTTGGCAGATCATGAGCACCACTTCCACTGTATTCTACTTATAGAAGCAGGGGACTAAATTCACATTCAAGGGAAGATAAACTAGATTTTTTTTTTGAGATGGAATCTTGCTCTGCTGCCCAGGCTGGAGTGCAGTGGCCCGATCTCGGCTCACTGCAACCTCCACCTCCCGGGTTCAAGTGATTCTGCTGCCTCAGCCTCCTGAGTAGCTGGGACTACAGGCACAAGCCACCACGCCCGGCTAATTTTTGTATGTTCAGTAGAGACGGGATTTCACCATGTTGGCCAGGATGGTCTCGATCTCCTGACTGTGTGATCCACCTGCCTCAGCCTCCTAAAGTGCCGGGATTTTACAGGCGTGAGCCACCGCACCCGGCCTGCAACTAGATTATATCGCTTGATGACAAGTGTAAAAAAAATTGCAGACAACTATTCGCAACAGTGAAGGGATGGAATCAACCTAAGTTTCCTTCCATCAATGGAAAAAAGAATAAAGAAAAAGTGGCAGCTGGGCGCAGTGGCTCATGCCTGTAATCTGTAATCCTAGCACCTTGGGAGGCTGAGGCAGAAGGATCACTTGAGGTCAGGAGTTTGAGACCAGCCTGACAATCATGGTGAAACCCCGTCTCTACTAAAAATACGAAAATTAGCCGGCCGTGGTGGTGTTCACCTGTAATCCCAGCTACTCGGGAGGCTGAGGCAGGAGAATCGCTTGAACTTGGGAGGCAGAGGTTGCAGTGAGCTGAGATTACACCACTGCATTCCAGCCTGGGAGAGAGAGAGAGACTCCTTCTCAAAAAAAAAAAAAAAAATGGTTCAACACATAGAAAATGCTTGATATAATCAAAGTGAATCAGAGGATAAAAGAACTACAATAAAGCAACTGAAGAAAATGATTATGGAAATTAGAGACAGTAGTCTAACACTGGGTTGTCGATGGGTGACCCTGAGTTAGACAACCTAAAAAAATAAAACAGGGCTGGGCACAGTGGCTCACGCCTATAATCCCAGTGCTTTCAGAGGCTGAGGTGGGAGGCTAGCTTGACCAGGAGTCCAAGACAAGCCTGGGCAACATAGCAAGACCCCATCTCTACAAATGTAACAAAAATTAGCCAGGTGTGGTGGTGCATGCCTGTAGTCCCAGCTACTCGGGAGGCTGAGGTGGGAAGATCCTTTGAGCCCAGGAGTTTAAGGCTGCAGTGAGCTATGACGACACCACTGCGTTCTAGAGCCTGGGTGATAGAGCAAAACCTTGTCTTGAAAGAAAGAAGAAACGTAGGAATGGAGGGAGGGAGGGAGGGAGGGAAAGGAGGGAGAGAGGGAGGCAGGGAGGGACGGACGGAGAGAGAGCAGGAGAGAGGGAAGGAGGGAAAGGAGGGAGAGAGGGAGGGAGGGAGGGACAGAGAGAGAGAGCAGGAGAGAGGGAGGGAGGGAAAGGAGGGAGAGAGGGACGGAGAGAGAGAGGGAGGGAAGGAGGGAAGGAGGAAGGGAGAAAGAAAAGAAAAAGGAATAAACTACTAAGGAAGGCAAGAAAGAAAAGGAAAAAAGAAAGCAAAGAGAAAGAAAAAGAAGAAAGAGAAGAAGGAAGGGAGGGAGGGAGGAAGAAAGAAAGAAAAAGAATGATTGCATGCGGAGATTGAAAAGTACATAGTCAGTAGTCAAAGGACACACCGTACACCTGGATGAACTAATACAGAATGACTGGCCTAGGGCCGACCCTGGCTAAACTGTTGAATTTCAATGATAAAGAAAGTACTCTACTGGCCTTTGAGTAGGAAAATAAAACGTACATGTGAGAAGAACCTCTAGCCAGCCTCAGACCTTCCCATAGCCCCAGCTAGAGCCAGATGACAATAGAGTCAGAACTTAAAGAAAGAACTGAAGAAAAGGAAAATGAATCAAGAATATTCTCCCATGCCAGGTGCGGTGACTCACGCCTGTAATCCCAGCACTTTGAGAGGCTGAGGCAGGAGGATCACCTATGGTCAGAAGTTTGAGACCACCCTGGCCAAGATGGTGAAATCCCATCTCTACTAAAAATACAAAAATTAGCTGGGTGTAGTAGTGTGCGCCTGTAATCCCAGCTACTCAGGAGGTTGAGGCAGCAGAATCGATTGAACCTGGGAGGCAGAGATTGCAGTTAGCGGAGATCGCACCACTGCACTCCAATGTGGGCGACAGAGCAAGACTCTCTCTCTCAAAAAAATAATTAAAAAATAAAAAAGAATGGTCATCCAAAGGCCAGGTGTGGTGGCTCACGCCTATAATCCCAGAACTTTGGGAAGCCCAGGTGGGCAGATCACGAGGTCAGGAGATTGAGACCATCCTGGCTAACACGGTGAAACCCTATCTCTACTAAAAATACAAAAAATTAGCAGGGCGTGGTGGCAGGCTCCTGTAGTCCCAGCTACTAGGGAGGCTGAGGCAGGAAAATGGCGTGAACCCAGGAGGTGGAGATTGCAGTGAGCCAAGATCATGCCACTGCACTCCAGCCTGGGTGACAGAGGGAGACTTCATCTCAAATAAATACATACATACATACATACATACATAAAAAAAAAGAATGGTCATCCAAGTAGAAACCCATTAAACAGAAACCCTCAAATATGGACCATTTCCAAAAATACACCCGCTCTGGGTGAAAATAGAAACTGCAGGTTAAAAAGAATCATGATACTTTTATCTTTTTTCATTTTAATGAATGTTGAATAAAAATACATCACTTGCACATAGGCATTTATCTGAAGTTCAGAAATTCTCTCACCTTAGTTTCTTCAGCTGCTGTTGTATCAAGCAAAATGAAAGTTACATATATTTAAACTAAAACACATATAAAATACATAAAGCTATTTATTTATTATTTATTTATTTATTTAGAGATGGAGTCTCGCTCTGTCGCCAGGCTGAAGTGCAGTGGTGTGATCTCACTCACTGCAACCTCCACCTCCCAGGTTCAAGCGATTCTCCTGCCTCAGCCTCCCAAGTAGCTGGGATTACAGGTGCCCGCCACCACACCCAGCTAATTTTTGTATTTTCAGTAGAGACAGGGTTTCACCGTGTTGGCCAGGATTGTCTCCATCTCCGGACCTCGTGATCCGCCTGCTTCACCCTCCCAAAGTGCTGGGATTACAGGCATGAGCCATAGCGCCTGGCAGTTATTTTTAATCCATTAATCTATCTACTTCGGTAAGTACCTATTTGCACAAAAAGAGGTATGAATTAATTACTGCCTAATTTTTTTTTTGAGACAGAGTCTCTCTCTGTTTTCCAGGCTACAGTGGAATGGTGCGATCTTGGCTCACTGCAACCTCCGCCTCCCAGGCTCAAGCGAGTCTCGTGCCTCAGCCTCTCGAGTAGTTGGGATTACAGGTGCCCAGCACGCCCAGCTAATTTTTGTATTTTTAGTAGAGACGGGGTTTCATCATGTTTGCCAGGCTGGTCTCAAACTCCTGACTTCAAGTAAGCCACCTGCCTTGGCCTCCCAAAGTGCTAAAATTACAAGCATGAGCTATCACGCCTGGCCATACCACCTAATGTTGAGAGTTATTTCTTGGTGGTTGAAAATTTCTTGATTTGTTACTTGCTTCTTTGTAGTTTTCTTTTCTCTCCTCTCTCTCTCTTTCCACCTCCCTCTCTCTGACAAGGTCTCACTCTGTTGCCCAGGCTACAGTCTCAAACTCCTGGGTTTTAGTGATCTACCTGCCTCAGCCTCCCGAGTCGCTGGGACTATAGGTGTGCGTTACCATAACTAGTTTTTAATTTTTTAGAGATGGGATCTTGCTATGTTGCTCATGCTGGTCTCAAACTCCTGGCCTTGAGCAATCCTCCTGCCCTGCCTTCACAAAGTGCTGGGATTACAGGTGTAATCCGGCCTGCTTTGTACTTTTCTATAGGACTTAGATTTTATGAATAATTACAAATAATTTTTATAAAAGCAGTAAACTTTTTAAAATTAAGCAGTGATAAAGAATGAGCTACAGAAAGTAGTATTAGTTCAGCGCCTATTACATACTAGATATTTTGCATATAGTGAATCACCTAATCCACGCATCAAGGCAGGAACTATAATCTTTATTTTTCAGGAGAGAAAACTGAGGCTTACAAGCATTTGTTAATTCTAGAGTTACACAGCTGCTGCCAAAACAAGTTCCCTCTTCCCAGAAGCCTGCCCACTGCTGGTTTCATCAAATTCAACCCCACTACTTCCATCCCCATATCTGTGCGCAAGAATGTATACACACACACACACACACACACACACACACACAAAAACACAAGCACACTTCTGCAATATTTCATCTGCCTAGGCCAGGAATTTACCATGACGAACCAAATGCAATACCTGTTTCCTGACCAAAGCTGTTACTCAATATCTCCATGATTTGAGAAACAGTTTGATTTCAAGCTGACAAGGGTCATACTGAGGTCTTAATAATTACAAAGCATCCTAGTGTATGTGAAAGGATGTGATGTTCAGATATATCCAGCCCTTTGAGATGCTCTGCTGGAAGGTGGTTGAGGTGCAAAGTACTACTGACTCATGGTCATCTTGGTCCATGGTCATTAATAATGATACTTTGTATTTCTTTTGTGTTTGTGCTAAGGGTGGTTTCAAAACCTGGAAGAAGCTTATCAGTTTCTAGGTATTCAAATATCTCTTTTCACAATGTATATGTGTGTGTGTATGCTATGAAAATATATACACACATATATTCACATATGAATAGATAACACACATATACATACATATATAGTTACAGTACACTAATCAAAAAGCAAATTCTTCTTTTTTCTTTCTTCTGGATAGAGTTTAACTCTGTCGCCCAGGCTGGAGTGCAGTGGCACTATCTTGGTTCACTGCCACCTCCACCCCCCCCCCGTGTTCAAGCGATTCTCCTGCCTCAGCCTCCTGAACAGCTGGGATTACACCACACATGGCTAATTTTGGTATTTTTAGTAGATACAGGGTTTCACCATCTTGGCCAGGCTGGTCTTGAACTCCTGACCTCATGATCCACCCACCTCGTCCTCTTAAGAGTGCTGGGATTACAGGCGTGAGCCACTGTGCCCGGCTTAAAGTAAATTCTTAATGATCCATGAAAAGAAAAAGGCAGGCCAGGTGTGGCTCCCACCTGTAATCCCAGCACTGTGGGAAGCTGATGTGGGAGTATCACTTGAGCCCAGGAGTTTGAAACCAGTCTGGGAAACATGGTGAGACTTCCTCTGTAGAACAAATGTAAAAATTACCTGGGCATGACAGCTTATACCTGGGGTCCCATCTACTCAGGAGGCTGAGGTGGGAGGATCACAACTCAAAAAAGCAGTTTGCAGTGAGCTGAGATCACACCACTGCACTCCATCCTGAATGACAAAGCAGTACCTTGCCTCAAAAAAAAAAAGGAAAAAATTGGTATCAAAGAAAAATTTAATGTATCTATATATACATAAATGTATATAGTCATAGTATATTAATCAAAAAGTAAATTCTTAATAGTTCATGACAAGTAAATGGCAGGCCAGGCATGGTGGCTCACGCTTGTAATCTCAGCACTTTGGAAGGCCCAGGCAAAAGGATTGCTTATGTCCAAAAGTTTGGGACCAGCCTGGGCAACCTAGTGAGAACCAACCTCTCAGAAAAAAACAGAAATTAGCCAGGCATATTGGCATGTGCCTGTAGCCTCAGCTACTCAAGATGCTGAGTTGGGAGGATCACTTGAGGCCAAAAGGCCAAGGCTGCAGTGAGCCATAATCACATGACTACACTCCAGCCTGGGTGACAGAGCAAGACCCTAAGGAAAAAAAAAAAAAAAGAAAACTGTAAAAAATATAAAAATAGAAGACATGAAGTGAGAAGCTACCAAGTCCAGGGCAAATATAAAGGGCCCAAGGTTCATTCCAATCCTTACCCCCAGAAGACAAGAAAAGCCATGAAACACTAAATAAAACAGAAATCATTGTGAAACCACACAGGCAGAATTTACTATCGATTTGTCAGAAATCCACTCTTAAGGTTAAAAAAAGAGACGGCTTTTGCTAAATCACTCTGCTGTGAACAAATAAGAGTCCAGGGAAGCTTTAGGCTCCTTGATGCTGTTGACATCAAAGACTTAAAGCTGGATCTGGAAGAGGCAACTGTGAGGCAAGAGCAAAACCAGAAGAGGCCACCATGAGGCAGAAGATGGGCCCTGAGTGGCCACTGTGAGGCAGAAGATGGGCCAGATGAGGCCATGGTGAGGAAGGAGCTGGTGTAAGAGAGACCACAGCGAGACAGGAGCTGGGTTATGGGAGGCAGTCGTGAGGCAGGAGATGGGCCTGGTGAGGCCAGTGTGAGGCAGCAGCTGGGCCTAGAGATGCCAGTGTGAGGCATTAGCTGGGCCTGTTGAGGCTGCCAGGAGGCAGGAAGAAACATGGCTGGGGAAGGCCACCATGATGAAAGAGCTGGGGCTGGAAAGGCCTCTGCAAGGAAACAGGTGGGCCTGGAGAGGCCATTGTCAGGCAGCAACTGGGCCAGTTCAGGCTGCCACGAGGCAGACTGTGGGCCTAGACAGCTTAACTTGAAAAAGTTTCAGGGCTACAAAGGATTCCAGGAGCTGGGCAACAGCTGAGGCCCAAGAGTTTGTTGTGAGGCAGGAACTGGGCCTACAGATGCAGCCAGAGGAAGAGCTGGGACTGGAGACGAGGCCGGGAGGCAGCAGCTGGGACTGGAGAGGCTGATTTGAGGAAGTTCTGGGCCTGAAGAGGCAGCCAAAAGTCAAGACCAAGGTCTGGGGAAAACAGCCGTGAGGCATGAATTGGACCTGGAGAGGCCTCTGGTAGGCAAGAGCAGGACGTGCAGAGGCTGTTCTTAAGCGAGAGCTGGGTCTGTACAGGCCACCGGGAGGCAGAAGGTGGGACTAAAGGGCTTGCCTGGAAAAAGTTTGGGGCCCAGAAAGGCTGGCAGGAGCTGGGTGGGAGCTGAGTCCAAAGAGGTTGTTGTGAGGCAGGAGTTGGGCATGTAGACGCAGCCAGAAGGAAGAACTAGGCCTGGAGAGGCCACCGTAAGAAAGGCAAAGGCTAGGCCTGTAGAGGCCGACTTGAGACTGCAGAGAGGCCGGCAGGAGCATGGCCGGGGAAGGCTGCCAGAAGGCAAGAGCTGGGCCTGGAAAGGCTGCTGCGAGGTAAGAGGTGGGCCTGGACAGCTGAACTGGAGGAGGTTTCGGGCCTACGAAGGCTGCTGGGAGCTGGGCAGGAGTCGAGTCAAAGGAGGCTGTTTGGAGGTAGGAATTGAGTCTACAGGCGCAGCCATGAGAAAAGAGCTGGGCCTGGAGAGAAGGCTGGGAGGCAGCAAGCAACTGGGCTGGGGGAGGCCAACTTGAGGAAGTTCTGGGTCTGGAGAGGCTGCCAGAAGGGAAAAGCTGGGCCTAAAGAGGCCACGGTGAGGCATGAGCTGGGCCTAAAGAGGCCATTGGGACACAGGAGCCGGGTCTGCAGAGGCTGCTGAAAAGCAGGAGGGTGGCCTGGGGAGACCGCGGTGAAGCATGAGATGAGCCTAAAAAGGACCTCGCAGGCGGGAGCTGGGCCTGTCAAGGCTGCTGCGAGGCAGGCACAAACGTGGCCTGGGGAGGCCGATGTGAGGCAAGAGCTGGGCCTGGAGAGGCCCTTGTCAGGCAGGAGCTGGGTCTCCCCAGGCCACCAGGAAGCTGAAGGTGGACCTGGAAGGCCTGACGTAGAGAAGCCTGGGGTCTACAAAGGCTGCCAGGAGCTGGGCCAAATGTGGTTGTCATGTGGCAGGAGGTGGGCCAGCAGACACGGCCGGGAGGGAGAGCCAGGCCTGGAGAGGCCGACTAGAAACAGTTCTGGGCCTGGAGAGGATGCTGAGAGGCAAGAGCCGGGCCTGGAGAGGCCGCCAAAAGGCAGGAGCTTGGCCTGAGGTGGCCACGCTGAGGCAAGAGCTGGGCCTGGAGGCTCCACTGTGAGGCAGAGGCTGTGGTTGTTGGGGCCCCCAACACACACGCACTGGGCCTGGCGAGGATGACTTCAGGACGATTGGAGCCTGCAGAATCCATATCAGGAGGCAATAGCTTGGCCTGTAGAGGCTGAGAAAAGGTAAGCACTTGACCTGCGGAGGCCATGGTCAGGCAACAGCTGGGCCTGGAGGGTCCACTTTGAAGCAGCAGCTCAGCCTGAAGGGGCCTACAACAGGCAGGATCTCGGCCTGTGGAGAGGCATGACCTGATCTTAAACACGCCAGTGTGAGGGATGACCTGGCCCATAGAATCCTGTGTGAGGCCGGATCGTGGCCTGCAGAGTCCAGGAGAGGCATGAGATGGGCCTAAACAGGCCAGTGCAATTGAGCACCTGGGCCTATAGAGGCCAGTGTGAGGCAGGAGCTTGGCCCGGAGAGGCCGCAAGACATATGAGCTTGTCCTAAATAGTCCAGTGTAAGGCAGGAGCTGGGTCTGTCGAGGCTGTCGGGTGGCAGGCTATAACTTGGACTGGGGAAGCTGCTGTGAGGCAAGAGCTGGGCCTGGGGGAGCTGGGAAAAGGCAAGACCTGGGCCTGGAGTGGCCATCGTCAGGCAGTAGCTGGGCCTGTCAAGGCCACTGTGAGGCATGATCTGGGTCTGGAAATCTTGACTTAAAGAAGCTTTACGCCTACAAAGGCTGCCAGGTGCTGGGCAGGAGCTGAGCCAAAATAGGTTGTTGTGAGTCAGGAGTTGGGACTGTAGACACAGCTGGGAGGAAAAACTGGGCCTGGAGAGGGTATAGGGAGGCAGCAACTCCACCTTGAGAGGCCGAACTGAGGAATTTCTGGGCCTGGAGAAGTCACCAAAGGGAAAAGCTGGTCGTAGAAAGTCCATTTTGAGGAATGAGCTGGGCCTCAGGAGGCCATGAGATGCAGGAGCTGGGCCTCTAGAGGCTGCCAAAAGGCAGGAGCTTCACCTGGGGTGGCCGCCTTGAGGCATAAGATGAGCCTAAAGAGGCCACTGGGAGGCAGGAGCTGGGCCTGTCGGAGCCTGCCATGACGCAGGCAGAAACTTGGTGTGGGGAGGCTGCTGTTAAGGCAAGAGTTGGGTCCATCAAGACTACCGCAATGCAGGCAGAAACCTGGCATTGGGAAGCTGCCATGAGGCAAGAGCTGGGCCTGTCAAGGCTGCTGGGAGGCCAAAGGTGGGCCTGGCAAAGTTGACTTTAAGAAGTCTGGAGTTGGGTGTGTCCAGGCCAGTAGGAGGCAGAAGGTGGGCCTAGAGAGTCTGAATTGAGGAATTTTCAGGCCTACAATGGCCGCCGTGAGCTGGACAGGAGCTGGGCAGAAGAGTTTATCTGAGGCAAGTGTTGGGCCTGTAGATGGAGCCAGGAGGAGGAGCTCGACCTGGAGAGGCAGTCATGAGGCAGAAGCTTGGCCTGTATAGGCCGACAGGAGACAGGAACTGGGCCAGGAGTGGCTCACTTGAAGATGATATTGGAGAAAGTGACAGATCATCAGGCATTAGATTCTCACAGGGACAGCGCAACGTAGATCCCTCACATGCACAGTTCACAATGGGGTGCTTGCTTTCATGGGAATCTAATGCTGCTGCTGATCTGAGAGAAGGTGGAGCTCAGGGGAATGTGAGCAATGGGGAGTGGCTGTAAATAAAGATGCAGCTTCCCTCACTCAACACTATTCACCTGCTGTATGGCTCCTTACAGCTCCATGGCTCCACTCAACACCTGCTGTGTGGCTCCTTACAGCTCCGTGGCTCAGGCGTTGGGGGCCCCTGCTCAAGTACATCCAAAAGGACCCTTCTCACAACAGTCTTCATAGTGGTCAAGTGCAGCAGCCACTTAGCTCCCAAGGCATGTGCCTCAGCTGGCATTTCATCACAATCAACAGTAAGTGGTAGCTTGAGTCATTGTGAGGTCACTTCCCGGAAATCACCAGCATCCCATATCCCATTGGCAAGGAGCTCCACACAGTCCCTTGGATAACCAAACCTATGCCCAAATGCCATCTGTGTGGGTCTGTCTCCTGGGACCCTTCCTAGTAGCAACTCTGTATTAGTCAGGGTCCAATCAGGACACGTAAACCACTCAAAAGTCCAAAGTGCTAGAATTTAATACAGAGAATTATTCATTATAACAGGGAAACAGTATGACAGATTGGCTAGCACAAAGTAAAGAGAATTCTAGTGAATGTAGGACTAGCCAAGGTCAGGCATGGTGGCTCATGCCTGAAATTCCAGCAATTTAAGAAGCCAACACAGGAGGACTGCTTGAGGCCAGGAGCTAGAGACCAGCCAGAGCAACACGGTGAGACCCTGTCTCTATCCAAAAAAAGAAAAAAATTAGCTGGGTGTGGTGGTGCACACTTACAATCCCAGCTACTCGGGAAGCTGAAGTGGGAGGGTAGTTTGAGCCTGTGAGGTCAAGGCTGCAGTGAGTCATGATTATGGCACTACAGTCAAGCCTGGGTGACACAGCAAGACCCTGTCTCAAGGAACAAAACAACAACAACAACCATTTACAGACAGAAAAGAAATAGGGCTAATAAGGTATGATGTTGAAATGTGACAAATAAAGTAATATAAGGGCTTTTATCCATTTAAAATCATCAAACAAAAAATAACCTATTAAATTATAATACCCTGTGCTGGCAAAGGTGCAGTGAAATGGGCACTTTCTTATACAATGAGGGGTGTTTAAATTGTGTATGAGCCTTTCAGGGTAAAGCTTTGCAATTTTTTTTTTTTTTTTTGAGATGGAGTTTCACTCTTGTTGCCCAGGCTGGAGTGCAATGGTGCAATCTTGGCTCACCGCAACTTCCACCTCCTAGGTTCAAGCGATTCTCCCGCCTCAGCCTCTGAATAGCTGGAATCACAGGTGTGTGCCATCACACCCAGCTAATTTTGTATTTTTAGTAGCGATGGGGTTTCTCCATGTTGGTCAGGCTGGTCTTGAACTCCAGACCTCAGGTGATCCACCCACTTCAGCCTCCCAAAGTGTTGGGATTACAGGCTTGAGCCACCACGCCTGGCCGACAATTTTTTTTTTTAATAATAGAGACACTGTCTCACCACACTCTCCTCCAAGTCCTGACATCAAGCAATCCTCCTGCCTCAACTTCCCAAAGTGCTGGGATTATACCTGGGAGGCACCCAAAACCTTGTCAATTTACATCAAGGGCAATGAGAATGTCCATTCACCATGACTCACAGTAATCTCACTTCTGGAAATACCTTGGGAGATAACTGAATCTAAACAAAAGGTCATCTGCTCAAACTGAAAATCTGGGAGTAACTGAAGACAGAGTGGTTAAGCGAAATAAGAAACAGTTATAAGAAATTAAACTATCTATGGTATTTACAGGCACCTGGTCAGTTCATGTTAGCTGCTACTTTTTTGTTGTTTACCCAGGCTGGAGTGCAGAGGCCTGATCATGACTCACTGCAGTCTCAGCCTCCCTGGGCTCAAGTGATCCTCCCACAGCAGCCTCCCAAGTAGCTGGGACTACAGGAACATGCCACCACACTAGGCTAATTTATGTATATTTCTGTAGGGATGGTAACTCCCTTGGTTTCTGAGGCCTGTCTCAAACTCTTGGCCTCAAGCCATCCTCCTGCCTCAGCCTCCCAAAGTGTTGTGATTACCAGTGTGAGCCACCACACCTGTCCACCTGCTACTTTTATTATATTATATCACTAAATTCAAAATTATTTGTCATTAAAAATTATCATTTTCAAGGCTGTGGAACAATATGTGTCCTACAGCATAATTGTAAAAACATATACAGTTGTCCCTCGGTATACAGAGAGGATTCGTTCCAGCCCCTCCATCTCTGCATATACCAAAGTCCATGCATACTCATGTTTTGCAGTCAGCCCTTTGGAACCCACGTATAGGAAAAGTCCAAATATTACTTGGGCATCATGGCAAGCACGTACAGTCTCAGTCACTTGAAAGGCTGAGGTGGGAGGCATGCTTGAGCCTGAAAGGTCGAGGATGCAGTCAGCTGTGATAGCACCACTGCCACTCCAGCCTGGACAACAGAGCAAGACCCTGTCTCAGAAAAAAAAAAAAAAGGTTAGAAATTGTAATGACGTCTGTTGGGCAAAATTCCATATAAGCAAAGTATAGATTAATGAAGCAATTGGTGATCAATTAGTACGATTGACTTTCTGGAGTTTCTGACAGTAAAGGTAAGAAAAATGCAAAACACAGAGACAGAGGGTTAGGGAAGGATTCTACGTGTTTAACAGGATGACACTGGCCATGTTCGTGCAGCAGCAGTATGTCACCATATGACAGACCTTGGAGAGAAGTTAGCAGATGAGGAAGTTGATAAAAATGATGAGAGAAGCAAAATACTGATAGCGATAGTGAAGTAAACCACGAAGAATTTCCATAACTGACATCAGCAAAGTGGGAATATTGTACAGTGTGTGTTTAAGTTCCTGTATAACATTGTATTTGCTTTCTGTTTGTTTGTAAGGAATGTATCTACTAAAAGTTCTTATTGCTGTCAAAAGAATATGTGTAAGTCATTAGAACTTATTCTTCTGTTTTTCTACTTTGATCTTCCGGCCATCATCCCATAGCCTTACTTTAGAAATTTTTTATTTTTTTAGAAATTTGAACAAGTGCTTGTTGTGGTGGCTCATACCTCTAGGATGGGAGGCAGGGGTGGAAGGGTCACTCGAGGCCAGGAGTTTGACACCAGCCTGGCCAACAAAGTGAGACCCCATGTCTACAAAACAATTTAAAAATTAGCCAGGTGTCATCATGTATACCTACAGTCCCAGCTACTCAGGAGGCTGAGGCAGAAGGAGCCTTAGCCCCAGAGTTCAAGGCTGCAGTGAGTTGTGATTGCAGCACTGTACTCCAGCTGGGTTGCAGAGGAGACCCCATCTCCTAAAACAAAAAAAACAACAAAAAAAGAAAGAAAATAGGTAAAGTAGCAAGTTGTATGTAGCTTACTCTGAATACGTCTAAACTACATGTTTTCAATCTTTTGGGGTCTAGCATCTCTTTACATTTTTTAACTCTACTGAAGATCTTTTAAGACTTTTTCTTTATATAAATAATTATATTAAAATTAGAAAATAAGACAAAATTTTGAAAATATTATTCATTACATATTAATAAAACCATTTCATGTTGTTATAATGCAGGACAAATTTTTAACATAGATACATTCATTACATATGAATAATAAAACCAGTACATGTTGACGTAAGTACTACTGGTTTTTTTTGGAAACAAAGTCTACTTTCACCCACGCTGGAGTGAAGTGGCACGATCTTGACTCACTGCAACCTCCACCACCTGGGTTCAAGCAATTCTCCTGGCTCAGCCTCCCAAGTAGCTGGGATTACTGGCGCCTACCACCATGCCTGGCTCATTTTTGTGTATTTTTAGTAGAGATGTGGTTTCACCATGTTGGCCAGGCTGGTCTTGAAATCCTGACCTCAGGTGATCACCTCGGTCTCCCAAAGTGCTGAGATTACAGGCGTGAGCCATTGCACCCAAACCAATTAATATAAATGTATTAATGTATATATATTTATATATATATATGTTTTTTGGTTTTTTTTTTTTTTTTTGAGATGGAGTCTCGCTCTGTCCCCCAAGCTGGAGTCTCGCTCTGTCCCCCAAGCTGGAGTGCAGTGGCGCAATCTCGGCTCACTGCAAGCTCCGTCTCCCAGGTTCACGCCATTCTCCTGCCTCAGCCTCCCCAGCAGCTGGGACTACAGACGCCCGCTGCCATTCCCGGATAATTTTTTTGTATTTTTATTAGAGATAGGGTTTCACCGTGTTAGCCAGGATGGTCTAGATCTCCTGACCTCGTGATCTGCCCACCTCGGCCTCCCAACAGATTAATATATTTTTTAAAACACTGATTAGTCAGGCAACAACACTGGGCAGGGGTCTCCTCATTCCCAGCGATGCAAACCCCACTGCACAGCTCCGGGGTTGCAAGGGCTACAGCGCCAAAAGGCTCTAACTTGTGAGTTCATATTTTATTTGTATTCTATTTGTATTGTGAGACAGGGTCCTGCTCTGTCGCCCAGACTGGAATGCAGTTGTGTGTGCACTTATAGCTCACTGCAGCCTCGACCTTCTGGGCTCAAGCCATCTTCCTGCCTCAGCTCCCCACTGACTGGTGCCACAGTTGAGTGCCACCATACCTGGCTATTTTTTTAATTTTTTGTAGAGTGAGGGGTCTTGTTCTGTTGCCCAAGCTGGCCTCAAACGCCTGACCTCAAGAGATCTGCCCACCTCAGCCTCCTGAGTAGCTGGGACTATAAGTACACATCACCATACCTAGCTACATTTATTTAATTTTGAAAAATATTTTTATAGAGAGGAGGTCTTGCTATGTTGCCCAGGCTGGTCTCAAATTCCTGCCCTTAAAAGATACTCCCATCTCTGCCTCCCAAACAACTGTGACTACAGGCATGAGCCACCGCAATGAGCCTGAAGAGATTTCTTTAATCTAGCATCCCATACTTGATAGGATTGAGAAAGGCAGTAGTGTTTTTTAAAATTACTTAATAATTCAGTAAGAATCAATCTCAGCCTTGACCTCTGCCTTCTCTCACATCCAGTCTGTCAGGAAATCCTGTTGACTGTCTTCAACATGTGTTGAAGATCTCCACCCAGCAACCCCCTAGCCTCCTCCCCTGCTTCTCTCCTCTGACCATCTCTCACCACCACTATGACCCTGGTCAGGACCACTATCATCTCCCGCCTGGATGTTGCCGCAGCTTGGCCCCCACGCTTCTACCCAAATCTTCCCACAGTCTTTCTCAACTCAGCAGCCAGAGAATGCTTTTAAATCGGGAGACAGATCATGTCGCCTCTCTGCTCAGAACCCTCCGACAGTTCCCATCTCAGTCAGAGTAAAAGCCAAAGCCCCAGCAATAACCTCCCAGGGCTTACACGATCTGTGCTGATCCCAGCCCAGCAACTCCCTGGCCTCCTGCCCTAATTCTCTCCCTCTCTCCTTCTGCTCCACTGACCTCCTTCCAGAGCCTCAGACACACCTCAGACGTTGTTTCTGCCTACAATCCTCTTCCCTCAGCACCTCGGCCAGCTCCTTCCCCTCCTTCAAGTCTTGGCTTAATTTTCACTTAGGAGGCCATCCCTGACCATTCTATTTAACATTGCCATCTGTCCCCATGCCCACCATGCTCATTTATTCTTTCTTTTCTTTTCTTTTCTTTTTTTTTTTTTTTTTTTTTTTGTGGAGACAAGATCTTACTTTGCCACCAAGGCTGGAGTGCAGTGGTACAATCATAGCTCACTGCCACCTCCAATTCCCAGGCTCAAGCAATCCTCCCACCTCAGCCTCCCTAGTAGCTGGGACTACAGGGGCATGTCGTCATGCCTGCCTGATTTCTTTTATTATTTTATTTTATTTGAAGATGGAGTTTCACTCTTCTTGACCAGACTGGAGTGCAGTGGTGCAATCCTGACTCACTACAACTTCCACCTCCCAGTTTCAAGGATATCTCCTGCCTCAGCCTTCCTAGTAGCTGGGATTACAGGCGCGTGCCACCATACCTGGCTAATTTTTGTATTTTCAGTAGATATGGGGTTTTGCCATGTTGGCCAGGCTGGTCTCAAACTCCTGACAGGTGATCTGCCTGCCTCAGCCTCCCAAAGTGCTGAAATTACAGACGCGAGCCACTGCGCCCAGCCATTTTTAAAATTTTTTTTATAGAGACAGGGTCTCACTATGTTGCCTAGGCTGGTCTTGAACTCCTGGCTTCAAGTGATTCTCCTGCCTGGATTCCTAAAGTGCTGAGATTACAGGCATGAGCCACCATGCCTGGCTTCATGTTTATTTCTTCTTGTGGCTGCAACAAACTTTCCTACATTTAGTGGCTAAAAACACCACAAATCAACCATCTTACAATTCTGGGGGCCAGAAGCCCAAACTAGGTTTATTAAGGCTAAAGTCAAGGTTTCAGCAGGGCTGCATTCCTTCTGGATGCTCTACCATGTTCTCTTGGCTTTTCCAGCTTCTAGAAGCCACCCCCATTTCTTGGATCATGGCCCCTGACTCCATCTTCAAAGCCAGAAGTGAAGCATCTTCAAATCTCCCTCTCTGACCTCGGCTTCCATAACCACCTCTCCTGTTCCAATTCTGACTCTCCTACCCTCTTTCTTTTATAAAGATCCTTGTGATTCACCTGAGGTCAGGAGTTCAAGACCAGCCTGACCAACAGAGAGAAACTCCATCTCTACTAAAAACACAAAAATTAGCCGGGTGTAGTGGCGCATGCCTGTATTCCCAGCTACTCTGGAGGCTGAGGCAGGAGAATTGCTTGAACCCAGGAGGCGGAGGCTGCGGTAAGCCAAGATCGCACCATTGCACTCCAGCCTGGGCAACAAGAGCGAAACTCCGTCTCAAAAAAAAATCCTTGTAATTGCTGGGCATAGTGGCTTCCACACATAATTCCAACACTTGGGGAGGTCAAAGCAGGAGGAAAACTTGAGGCCCAGAGTTTGAAACTAGCCTGGACAACATAGTGAGACCCCCACCTCTAGAAAAAAATAAAAATAAATATCAGCCAGACATGGTGGTATGTGCCTGTACTCCCAGCTACTTGAGAGGCTGACGTGAGATGATCGCTTTAGCCCAGGAGTTTCAGATCAGCCTGGGCGACATAACTAAATTTCACCTCTACAAAAATGAGCTGGGCATGGGTGACATGCATGTGTAGTCCCAGCTACTTGGGAGACTGAGGTGGGAGGATCGCTTGAGCTTAGGAGGTCAAAGCTATAGTGAGCTATGATCATATCACTGCACTCCAGCCTGGATGACACGGGCAGATTTTGTCTCAAGAAAAGAAAATAAAAATATATTTGGTCTCTGTCCCTGGTTCCTGGTACAGAGCTTCTAAAGCTTTTATAAAGACCTCAGTGATAGAGGTGATAGGAGCATCTTTTGTTTTAATATTTGGTCTTGGTCCCAGGTTTCTAACACAAGAGCCTCTAAGAACTCTGGGATCTCTAGCATGATAAGAATGCATTTGGGGATGTTGTCGAGATGAATGGGTGGCTGCAAGCTCCTAGATTTCTTCAGGAGGAGGGCTAATTGCCAGAGGAAGCAACCACATGATTAGAGGCTTGGAACTTTCAGCCTCACCCGCTTAACTCCAGGAGGCAAGTGGGGCTGGAGATTGACTTAATCACCAATAGCCAAGGATTGTATCAATCGTGCTTGCATAATAAAGCCTCCATAAACACCCTGAACAACAGGACTGCAGAGCTTCCGGGTTACTGAACACAGGAGATGCTGGGAGTGTAGCATGTTCAACAGTGCATGTGAGCTCTGTGCCCCCTCCCCACTTACCTTGCCCTGGGCAACCTTTTTTTTTTTTTTTTTTTTTTTTGAGAAAGGGTCTGGCTCTTTTATCCAGGCTAGAGTGCAGTGGCACAGGTTAGAGTGCAGTAGCACAATCTTAGCTCACTGCAACCTAAGCTTCCCCAGTCCCCAGATCAAAACATCCTCCCACCTCAGCTTCCCTAGTAACTGGAACTACAGGTGCACACCACTGTGCACTCGGTTATTTATTTATTTATTTATTGAGACGGAGTCTAGTTCTTAGTAACTGGAACCGAGGAAAGAGAGACCCTCTCATATTGTTTTATACTCAGTACCTGTTTTAAGAAAAAACAAGGAAGTAAAACCAAAGACAGGCAGCCCGGTGCCAGGCCCGAAACCAGGCCTGGGCCTGCCTGGCCTAAACCCAGTAGTTAAAAATCAACTCATAACTTAGAAACCGATGTTATTCATAGATTCCAGACATTGTATAGAAAAACATTGTGAAACTCCCTGCCCTGTTCTGTTTCTCTCTGACCACCGGTGCATGCAGTCCCTGTCACATACCCCCTGCTTGCTCAAATCAGTCATGACCCTTTCATGTGAAATCTTTAGTGCTGTGAGCCTTAAAAGGGACAGAAATTGTGCACTCAGGGAGCTCGGATTTTAAGGCAGTAGCTTGCCGATGCTCCCAGCTGAATAAAGCCCTTCCTTCTACAACTCGGTGTCTGAGAGGTTTTGTCTGCGGCTCGTCCTGCTACAGAACTACAGGTGCACACCACTGCACTCGGTTATTTATTTATTGAGACACAGTCTAGTTCTGTCACCCAGGCTAAAGTGCAGTGATGTGATCTCAGCTCACTGCAACCTCCACCCCCAGGTTCAAGCGATTCTCCTGCCTCAACCTCCTGAGTAGCTGGAATTACAGGTGCGCACCACCACGCCTGGCTAATGTTTGCATTTTTAGTAGACGGGGTTTCACCATGTTGGTCAGACTGGTCTCGAACTCCTGACCTCGTGATTCGTCCACCTTGGCCTCTCAAAGTGCTGGGATTGCAAGGCTTGAGCCACTGTGCTCAGCTTTTTAAAAATATTTTACAGAGACAGGGTTTCACCATGTTGCCCAGGCTGGTCTCAAACCCCTGAGTTTAAGCAATCCTCCCACCTCGGCCTCCCAAGTGTTGGGATTACAGCGTGAGCCACTGCATCTGGCATGTACATCTCTTTCATTGGCTGTTTCTGCAATGCATCCTTTACAATGAACCAGTAATAGGAAATGAACTGGCCCGATGTGGTGGCTCACATCTGTAATCCCAGCACTTCAAAGATGCTGAGGTGGGAGGATTGCTTGGGCCCAGGAATTTGTGGCCAACCTGTGCAACATAACAAGACCCCAACTCTACAAAAAATAAATTAGCCAGATATAATGGTGCAGACGTGTAGTCTCAGCTACTAGGGAGGCTGAGGTGGGAGCACCACTTGAGCCCAGGCAGTCGAGGCTGCAGTGAGCTATGACTGCACCACTGCACAACAGCCTGGGCAACAAAATGAGACCCTGTCTCTCAGAAAAAAAGAAAATAAACTGTTTTTGTGAGTTCTGTAAGCTGTTCTAGCAAATGATTAAACCCAAGAAGGTGGTCATGGGAACCCCTGATTTGTGACAGGTTGGTCAAAAGTACAGGTGACAACCTAGGACTTGCCATTGGCATCTGAAATGAGGGTGGTCTCGTGGGACTGAGCCCCTCATCTGGGGGGTCTGTGCCAACTCCAGGTAGTGTCAGAATAAAATTGTGGGATACCCAGTTAATATCCAGAGCATTGGAGAATTTGGTGTACAAACTCCACACACACATTCAGTCAGAAGTGTGTGAGGAGAGACAAACACGGGCTTTTCTTTCACCTGTCTACCTGCTTAACTGCATAGGAGAGGCAACACGTGGTGCTCATGAACAAAGCAAGCATTAAAGTCAGACCAGACCCAACATTTGACTCAGTCTTAATATCCAGGTGAGCTTGGGCAAATCACTCATTATCCCTAAGTCTTCATCACTTCATTCATAAAATGGGGATAACTGTGGCACCTGCCTGTGATTTTATGAGAACTAATGAAATACTATGCTTGGTGTTAGTGTGATCATTATACCTATTCCAAACTATCTGACAAGGACAGTAATATATGATAACATCAACAGATTAGAAATTGTAATGAGTTCTCTCAGGCAAAATTCCATACAAGCAAATTACTGTCTCTCCAAAGCATTCCCCCCACACTTAATTCATCATTCCCTGAACAAAATGTGCCATCTTCATTGTCCAGGTCTTTACAGTGCTGGTTTCCCTGCCTGAGCAGCTCCCTCCATCCCATCCCAGCCCATTCCCCATCCCTCCACCTCCCCCTTCCCTCCTGACTCTCATACAACTCTTCCTCATCTTTCAGGACCTGGCTTCAATGTCACCTTAACTGGAAGCTTCTCTCACCCTCCGGAAGAGCTTCCCATTGCATGTGATGCATGTACTGTTATTTGACCATTTTTGAGTCATAGGCCAAGTCTTTTTGTACCTGAATAACATGCTGCCCAGTCAGTCTCTCTTCCTGGACTCTGAAGTCTTTCATGGTAGATCCAGCTGGAAATGACAAAAAGACATTCTTTAAAAAAAAAAGGGGGATGATATAAACAGACACAAGTTCTTAAACGTTTTAAACGGTATGTGAAAAGCAAACAAAAATCAAAGGCTTATGGGAAACAGGAAGGAAAGAATTACTGGGAACTTCATCAAGGGTTAATATTTTGTTTGGTTTTTTGTTTGTTTTTTTTTTTGAGACGGAGTCTCGCTCTGTCGCCAGGCTGGAGTGCAGTGGCGCGATCTCGGCTCACTGCAAGCTCCGAATTTCCCAGGTTTACCCCATTCTCCTGCCTCAGCCTCCCGAGTAGCTGGGAGTACAGGCACCCGCCACCACGCCTGGTTAATTTTTTGTACTTTTAGTACAGACGGGGTTTCATCGTGTTACCCAGGATGGTCTCAATCTCCTGACCTTGTGATCTGCCTGCCTCAGCCTCCCAAAGTGCTGGGATTACAGGCATGAGCCACCGTGCCTGGTCTAATTCACTTAAATTATTTTATTTTATTTTATTTATTTTTTGAGACAGAGTCTCATTCTGTTACCTAGGCTGGAGTGCAGTGGTGCAATCAGGGCTCATTGCAGCCTCGACCTCCTGGGTTCAAGTAATCTCACCTAATTTTTATTTGGTTTAAGAAACTCAGTCTTGGTTGAGCATGGTGGCTTACGCCTATAATCTCAACACTTTGGGAGGCTGAGAGGGGTGGATTACTTGAGGCCAGCAGTTTGAGATCAGCCTGGGTAACATATTAAGACCCTGTCTCCACACAAAAAACAGTGAATTTGTGAAAGGCAATTTTTTCCACAGACTGGGGGTGGAGGGAATGATTTCAGGATGATTGAACTGCATTACCTATATTGTGCACTTTATTTCTATTATTATTGCATTGTAATATACAATGAAATAATTCTACAACTCATGATAATGTACAATCAGTGGGATCTCTGAACTTATTTTCCTGCAACTAGAAGGTCCCCCTGGAGCGATGGGAGAAACAGGCACTAGATTCTCATAAGGAGCACGCAACCTAGATCCCTCACATGCACAGTTCACAACAGGGTTCATGCTCCTATGAGAATCTAATGCTGCCGCTGATCTGACAGGCCATGGTGCTCAGGTGGTCATGTGAGCGATGGGAGGGGCTGTAAATACAGATGAAGTTTCCCCTCACTCTCCTGCTGCTCACCTCCGGCTCTGTGGCCCTGTGGTTGGAGACCCTGCTCGACTGCATTCGAAAGTACCCATCCCATACCATTCTTCAGACTCACCTATACTGCCGCAGTCGTCAAGTGTAGCACTCCTTAGCTTGCATGGCATATGCCTCGGCTGGCATTTCATCACAATCAACAGTAAGTGGTAGCTTGAGTCATTATGAGATCACTTCCTAGAAATCACCAGCATCCCATGTCCCACTGGCAAGGAGCTCAGCACCACTCCTTGGATAACCAAACCTATGCCCAAATCCAATCTGTGTGAGTCTATCTCCTGGTATCCTTCCAGGCAACAATTCTGTATTTCTAGGAGTCGAATCAGGAGATGTAAACCACTCAGAGGTTTAAACTGAAATGGGCACAGTGGCTCACACCTGTAATCCCAGCACTTTGGGAGGCCAAGGCGGGTGATCACTTTGAGCTCAGGAGTTTGAGACCAGCCTGGAAAACATGGCGAAACACCGTCTAAACAAAAAAACACAAAAATTAGCCAGGTGTGGTGGCACATACCTGTAATCCTAGTTACTCGGGAGGCTGAGGAAGGAGAATTGCTTGAGCCCGGAAAATTCGGAGGTAGCAGTGAGCAGAGATCGTGCCACTGCACTTTAGCCCGGGTGATCGAGTGCGACCCAGTACCAAAAAAAAAGTAAAAAAAAAATACGTAAATTGAATATAAAAAGTATTAATTATAACAGAGGATCGGCGTAATGAGTGACACACTAGCACAAACTAAAGACAACGCTAGAGAATACAAAACTAGCAGAGGCCAGGCATGGTGGCTCATGCCTGTAATCCCAGAAGTTTGGGAAGCCTAGGCAGGAGGATCGCTTGAGGACAGGAGTTGGAGACCAGCCTGGGCAACGTAGTGAGACCCCGTGTCTACTAAACAAAAGAAAAAAATCAGCCAGG
Source organism: Papio anubis (assembly GCF_008728515.1). Lineage (NCBI taxonomy): Eukaryota > Metazoa > Chordata > Mammalia > Primates > Cercopithecidae > Papio > Papio anubis. The sequence continues at coordinate 128,520,974 of NC_044979.1, read as the reverse complement.
TGTGGTGGTGGTGCACACCTGTAGTTCCAGCTACTTTGGAGTCTGGCATGGGAAGATCCCTTGAACCTGAAAATTCTAGGCTGCAGTGAGTATGGGTGGATTTTGGTGTACACAGAAACGGGGGACCTGGAACTAATCCCCCCCATATACCAAGGGACAAATTATATCTGTTTTTACAATTATACTGTAGGATACATTATGTTCCATGACAATGGTAATTTTTAATGCCAGTTTTTAATTGAGTGGAATTAACATAAAAAATAAAAAAAGTAGCAGCTAATATTTACTGAGCTGTTACTAGGTGCCTATAAATACCACAGATTTTTAAATTCCCCATAACTCTTCCTTATTCCACGTAATCACTCTATCTTAAATTACTCATGCTTGCTTCGGTAGCACATATACTAAAGTTGGAACAATAGAGAGATTGGCATGGCCTCTGTGCAAGAAAGACATGCAAATTTGTGAAGCATTCCTTTTTTTAAAAAAAAAAAGAGAAACAAAATTACACCCGGATTTTCACTGTGTGCATATGACCTTTTGTTTAGGTTGAATTATATCCAAAGATGGTATTTCCAAAAGTGAGATTACTGTGAGTCACAGGGCATGAGCATTCTTATTACACTTGATGTAAATTGTCGAGCTTTCAGGCATGGTGGCTGTCTGCTTATAATTCCAGCACTTTGGGAGGCTGAGGTGGGAGGATTGCTTGTGCCTAGGAAGTTGTGGCTGCAGTGAGCCACAATTGCACCACTGCACTCCAGTCTGGGCAACAGAGTGAGACAGAAGATTGACTTTTTAATAGAATTTTTCTGTTCACTTGAAGATTTGGCCAGGACTGTGCTATATGAAAATTCTTCATAAAATAATCATCTCATCCAATAAATGTTGGAATTGGGAAGAGAAAATGTTTTGGTGACTATTTATTCCTTCACTTGCTGTTATATAAAATATTGCCAGTGGGCATTTAACAACCAAAAGTGTCATCTCAGAGCTACCCACAATGAAAGGTGATGTCTGGGGCCCAGGTGTGTTGAGGTCCCCATGTCTGGGCTATGGGTGCTGAGTGGGACTTACTTGTCCATCCGTTTTCTATATTCCAGCACTGGGAAACTTGGGTTTATCCATCTTGATAAGAGGTCACTTAAATTCCACTTGGCAAGAACCACAAATGGAAGAAAGGCCATGAAACCACAGGCTTGCCCTCGTTCTCAAGGGAATCTTCAGCTTAGCTGGTTCTGTAAAAGAGGAATCACATTGTTGAAAAATCACCGCAGGTCAGCTGAGGTGGTCCATACCTATAATCCCAGCCCATCGGGAAACTAAGGCAGGAGGATCCTGTGAGGCCAGGAGTTCAAGACCAGCCTGGGCAACACAGTGAAATCTCTACAAAAAATTAGAAAATGAGCCGGGTGCGGTGGCACTTTCCTATAGTCCCAGCTACTCTGCAGGCTGAAGTGGGAGGATGAAAGTGGAAGCTGCAGAAGTGGAAGCTACAGTGAGCTCTGATCTCACCACTGCACTCCAGCCTGGGTGACAGAGTGAGACCCTGTCTCAACACACGCACACACACCCCCTTGTCCCAGTCTGCCCAGCCTGGACTAGTGAAAAGTCTTCTGGTTACAGAAGAAGTATGCTCTTTTTTAGGACAGGGAGGGACCAGCAAGCTTGTTCACAGCCTTTCCCTCATCCTCTGCTTAGTTTTCCAAGAACATTTATATGGAAAGGCAGTCTCTAGGGAAAAGACCTAAATCATCAGGTTACCAAAGGAGAAATATGCCTCCTTTGTCAATTAATAAATGGAATGCCCCCTTAAAAACCAGGGAGTTCTGCTACGATGATTGATTCACTCCCTACGACCCTGACCTATGCAGGGAATGTAAAACCCTGGAGTTTGGGGACCTATAATATTGAAGGCCACATTGCAGATGTGGAGACTCTGCCAAAGTACAGCCTTTCCACAAGGCACTACCAAACACCAGCTGGATGTCTCCATGAGGCACCACTGTATCTCTGGCTCTCGTTTCCCCTGGAGATGCTCTATTCCAGCCTTCTCTTACATTTTGTATCCCGCACAGTTCCTGGCATGAGGACTCACAACATAGCAGGCTGCTGAGTTAATGGTGACCTACTGCAGATCCAACTTGAGATTCTGGCAGGGTGCTTTGTGTTTGAGAAATTAAAGAGGGAGAGAATGGACCCAGCCTGCTAGAATATAAAATATTTAAAGAAAAAAAAATTTTAAAGCACACTCCCACCAATGCTGGATCTATTTCTTTCTTGCTTTTTTTTTATTTTTCTGAGATAGGGTCTTGCTCTGTCACTCAGACTGGAGTGCAGTGTCAAGAGCACCGCTTACTGCAGCTTTCAACTCCTGGGCTCGAGCTATCCTCCCACTTCAGCCTTCCGAGTAGCTGGGATTACAGGTGCATGCCACCATGCCTGGCTAATTCTTAATTTTTTTGTAGAGACGGGGTCTCACTATGTGGCCCAGACCGCTCTTGAACTCCTGGGTCAAACTAACCCTCCCGCCTTGGCCTCCCAAAATGCTAGGATTACAGGCTTTAGCCACTGCACTCAGTCTATTTATCTTTCTATAACTCATATATTAAATCTTCCTCCTTAAATCACCTCCTACCCACTGATCTGCAGGGATAGCAAACAGGTCTCAGCAGGTCAGGCAACCTACATGAGGGAATGAGGCCAGAGTAATGTGGGAGACCAGGGGGAACTGCACAAACTGCAAGGTTTTCAAACCTTGCAAACTGCACTTCAATAATTCTTCAACACTGTGATGGTCAAACCAAACACAGAAACAGGAAGCCCAGTTCAGTCGCCAGCAGCCAATGTGGGATATTTGATCTACACGCTACAGGGCAAACTGCTTACGAAGAATGACCTGGTCTCCACCAACCTGCTCTTCAAGTCCAACTGCTCCTGCCCAAGTCCTTACACTCTACTGACATGACCCACATTCACAGTACTCTCCTGACACTTTGCTTGTTCACTCTTTATTTTCCCAATGAATATTTCCTTATCTCTTTTTTTTTTTTTTCCTACTTTTTTTGAGACGGAGTCCCCCTCTGTCAAACAGGCTGAAGTACAGCAGGATGATTATGGCTCACTGCAGCTTCGTTATGGCTCACTGCAGCTTCCATCATCCGGGCTCAAGTGATCCTCCCACCTTAGCCTCCCAAGTAGTTAGGATTACAGCCATGTAACATCGCACCCAGCTAAATTTATTATTTTTTTCTTTTTTTTTTCAGACAGAGTCTGGCTCTGTCGCCCAGGCTGGATGGAGTGCAGTGGCATAATCAAGGCTCATTGCAACCTCTGCCTCCTGGGTTCAAGCGATTCTCTTTCCTCAGCCTCCCGAGTAGCTGGGATTACAGGTGCGTGCCACCATGCCCAACTAATTTTTATATTTCTAGTAGAAACGGGGTTTCACCCTGTTCACCAGGCTGGTCTTGAACTCCTGACCTCAGGTGATCTGCCCACCTCGGCCTCCCAAAGTGCTGGGATTACAGGTGTGAGCCACCGTTCCTGGCAAGTTTATTATTTTTTCTAGAGACAGGGTCTCACTATGTTGCCCAGGCTGGCCTTGAACTCCTGGGCACAAGCAATCCTCTGGCCCCCACCTCCCAAAGAGCTGGGATTACAGGCTTGAGCCAACACATCAGGCCCTAACAAATTTCTGGAGCTCCTACTATATACCAGGCAGTATAACAGGTGCCCAGGAAACAGCAGTGAACAAGGTATAAGAGTTTTTGCCCTTGGCCGGGCACAGTGGCTCACACCTGTAATCCCAGCACTTTGGGAAGCCGAGGCAGGTGGATCACCTGAAGTCAGGAGTTCCAGACCAGCCTGATGAACATGGTGAAACCCTGTCTCTACTAAAAGTACCAAAATTAGCGGGTCATGGTTGTACATGCCTGTAATCCCAGCTACAGCTACTTGGAAGGCGGAGGCAGAAGAATAGCTTGAACCCAGGAGGTGGAGGTTGCAGTGAGCTGAGGTCGTGGCACTGCACTCCAGCCTGGGCAACAAGAGTGAAACTCCTTCTCAAAAAAAAAAGAAAAACAAAAAAACAATTTCTGCCCTCGCAGAGCATATAGGGTAGCAGGAAATTGATAGAGTTTGAATGCTTGTCCTCCAAATCTCATACTGAATTTAAATCCCTAATGTTGAGTGGTGCCTGGTGGGAGGTGTGTGTGGGTCATCAGGGGCAGATCCCTCATAGACTGGGCAGTGCCCTCCCATGGTAATGAGTGAGTTCTCTCTCTACTAGTTCACATGACAGCCAATTGTTTAAAGAGCCTGGCACCTCCTCCTCTCTTCCTTGCTCCCTCTTCTCAACAAGTGACATGCTGGCTCCTCCTCCACCTTCCACCATGAGAGGGAAGCCTCCTGAGGAGTCCTCTCACCAGCGGATGCTGGAACTATGCTCACTCCTGACACTCAGGCTAGAGAGCAGTGGTGTAATTATGGCTCACTGCAACCCTGACCTCCTGGGCTAAAGAGATCTTTTTACCTTAGCCTTTCAAGTAGCTGAAACCACAGGCATGCATCAGTGCACCATCATGCCTGGCTATTTTTTTTATCTTTAGCAGAGACAAGATCTCACCATGTTTCCCAGGCTGATTTCAAGCTTTTGGGCTCAAGCAATCCTCTGCTCAGTATCCCAGTGCTGGGATTACAGGTGTGAGCCCACTGTGCCCGGCCTGGCACCATGCTACTTGTATAGTCTGCAGGACTGTGAGCCAAATAAACTGTTTTCTTTACCTCAGAGCTTCTACCCAGCCTGGGGAGTGTTTCCCTATAGCAATACAAAATGGACTAATCTAGGAATCATAGGCCAACACTTACCAGACTGTGATGAGCACATGACAGAAGTTCAAGTGGGACTGAAGCATCCCAAGGGGGCTTCTTGTTGCATCACAGAGAGTGGGGTGAGACATCTCGGCTAAGGCTGATGAGAGTGAAAAGAGTGATGATATAGGGGGTAGGAGGGTTTCCTGAAGGCCAGTAAAGTCCCCAAAACTGACATTCCGTGTAGCTGGCTGGAGGGTAGGAATATGGGAAAGGTGGTGGGATGGAAGCTGGGAAGGTGTGAGCCAGCTCTTACACCAGGCCCTGTGTGCCGGAGTGGTTTGGAAACTCTGTCATGCAAAGGCAATGGGCAGTCACCAGCAGGTTTTAATCAGAACTATTTTGACCCCAAATTTGCCTTTTAGGAGAATTCCTCTGGCTTCAGTGGACAGGCCGAAGTGAGCAAGCCTAGAAGTCAGGAAAACAACTGGAGGCCCTTACAATAAACCAGTGTAAAAGAGAACAGGGCAGGGCAATGAGTGTCCCTACTTGCATAATCTCGAAACTTGAGAAGTCCAAGGTGGGCGGATGGCTGAGCCCAGGAGTTTGAGACCAGCCAGAGCAGTGTGATGAAACCACATCTCTACAAAACTCAAAAATTAGCTGGGCATGGGCATGGTGGCTCGTACCTGTGGTCCCAGCTACCCCAGAGGCTGAGAAGCCGAGAGGACCAAGCTTGAGTCCAGAAGGTTGAGATTGCAGTGAGCCGAGATCACCCCACTGTGCTCCAGCCTGGGCAAGACAGGGAGACTGTCTCAAAAAAAAAAACAAGGAAAAAAAGGAAAAGATCCCATTCTTCACTTATTAGTGCCCTAACATTCTCAAGAGAACCTTGGTGACACAGTGAATTCAACTGTCATTGTAATTCAGCAACCCACACATTTAAGTTTGTGTTTGATTTCCAATAATATCAGCCCTGTGGATGCAGAAATAAGGAATTGTGTTTGGGCTATCGTAGACTCTCTGGATCTTAGACCATGACTTATGCTGAAGGTAAAGGCTTGAGCTTTTTGTTTCTCTCTGCTTAAGTGCTCAAAGTGCAGCGGTCCCCAATTTTGGGGGACCAGGACCAGTTTTGTGAAGCCAGTTTTCCACAGACTGGGGGCAGCAAAAGGTCAGTTCTGGGACATATCAAGCGTTACATTTGTGTGCACTTTATTTCTATTATTACTACATTGTAACATATATAAAATAATTATATAACACCATAATGTAGAGAATCAGTGGGAGTCCCTGAGCTTGTTTTCCTGCAACTTCAAACCGGTCCCATCTGGGGATGATGGGAGACAGTGACAGATCATCAGGCATTAGATTATCATAAGGACAGAGCAGGTAGGATCCCTAAGCATGCTGCAGTTCACAATAGGGTTTGTGCTCACGTGATAATCTAATGTTGTCGCTGATCTGACAGGAGACAGATCAGGTGGTAATGTGGGGAGTGGCTGTAAATACAGATGAAGCTGCACTTGCCCACCCACTGCTCACCTCCTGCTGTGTGGCCCAATACAGGCCTGTGACCCAGGGATTGAGGGGCCCAGCTCAGATGCATCCAAAGGACCCTTTCCACACCAATCTTCAGAGTGGTCAAGTACAGCAGCCACTTAGCTCCCAAGGCATGTGCCTCAGCTGGCATTTCATCACAATCAACAATAAGTGGTAGCTTGAGTCATTGTGAGGTCACTTCCTGGAACTCACCAGCATCCCATTTCCCCGTGCCCAAGGAGCTCAGCACTGCCCTTGGATAACCAAACCTATGCCCCATCTATGTGGGTCTATCTCCCGGGACCCTTCCTAGCATCAATTCTGTATTTGTCAGAGTCCAAACAGGAGACATAAACCACTCAAAAGTTTAAAGTGTTAAATTTAAAATAAAAAATTATTAATTATAACAGGGCAACAGCATAATGAGAGATTGGCTACCAAAAAGTAAAGAGAACTCTAGAGAATACAGGACTAGCAGAGGTCAGGCACGGTGGCACATGTTTACAATTTCAGCAATTTGGGAAGCCAAGGCAGGAGGATTCTTTGAGGCCAGGAGTTTGAGACCAGCCTGGGAAACACAGTGAGACCCTGTTTCTACCCAAACAAACAAACTAACAACAACAAAAAACCTGGGTGTGGTGGCACATACCTGTAGTTCTAGCTACTTGGGAGGCTGAGGTGCGAGGATTGCTTGAGCCCAGGCGGTCAAGGCTGCAGTGAACCATGATTTTGCCACTGCACTTTAGCCTGGGCAACAGAGGGAGACCCTGTCTCAAAAAAAAAAAAAAAAAAAAAGTATAGGACCAGCTGATAAAACAAGCAGTAACTGTCCCTACTGTCCCAACGCTGAGATCAAGGAAAAGACTCCCCACTAGGGCTGAGATCCAGCCCCCCTTGGAGAGGGCACAGTCATGGGTAATTCAATGGCAGAATTGCTGCATTACCACATGGTGGAAGATGCTAGCAATCTGCCCTCTGGAATTTGCTGAAAATCCGCCCTCTATGATGCTAGATTAAGATATTAACGAACAGTTGTCTCACTACAAAACCACCCAGGCAGGTGCAGAGAAACTGCTGGTCACTGGGTGCTGCTGAGCACCATGCAGGGCAGGGGCCCAGTGCTGCAGATGCTCAGTGCCTGTGGAGATTCGCACACCACAACCAGAAAGAAAAGTCTCTTACAAGGTCCCTCTAGAACCATGTACTGACAACATTTAATCATGTACTAGCTGACGGAGGAAGCATTTAAGGAACCCACATCTATGTTTGCAGATCAAGCAGTGAAGGGTGAATTTGGAACGGATGGGCAGTCATTGGATGGATAGCTGGTACATGACATATTTCCCTCTAGGAAGAAATAAAGGGAAGAGAGAAAAGAGAGAGAGGACGAGGCATGGTGGTTCACACCTATAATCCCAGCAGTGTGGGAGGCCAAGACAGCTGGATCATTTGGGTCCAGGAGTTAGAAACCAGCCTGGGCAACATAGTAAAACCCTGTCTCTACTAAAAATTAAAGAAATTAGCTGAGTGTGGTGGAGTTTGACTGTAGTCCCAACTTCTCAAGAGGCTGAAATAAAAGGATCACGAGTGTCTAGGGGTTCAAGGCTGCAGTGAGCTGTGTTCACACCACTGCACTCCTGCCTAAGTGACAGAGCGAGATCCTGTCTCAAAAAAAGAAATGTTGATGAAAATGTGGAGAAATTGGAACCCACATACATTTCTGGTGGGAACACAAAATGGTGTAACTACTTTAGGTGTTTCTTTTGTTGTCATTTGATTTTATTTATTTATTTATATTTTTACTTTTGTGTGACAGAGTCTCTCTCTGTTGCCCTAGCTGGAATGCAGTGGTGTGATCCTGGCTCACTGCAACCTCCACCTCCTGGGTTCAAAAAATTCCCCTGCCTCAACCTCCCGAGTAGCTGGGATTACAGGCATCTGCCACCATGCCCAGCCAGGCTGGTTTTGAATTCCTGACCTCAAGTTATCCACCCACCTTGGCCTTTCAAAGTGCTGGGATTACAGGCGTGAGCCACCGCACCTGTCTTCTTTCCGTTTTAATTTTTCAAAAACCGAGACAGGGTCTTGCTGTCTTGCCCAAGCTGATGTCTCTTGTAGGCTCAAGTGATCCTCCCACCTCAGCCTCTCATGTAGCTGGGATTGAGGCGTGAGTCATCAGTAACCTGGGACTGGTGTAACCACTTTGGTAAAAACAGTTTCCTGGGTACAAGCTAAATGTATACAGTATCACGAATGTACAATTTCTCTCCTAGGCATATATCCTAGAGTAATAAAAAAATATATGTCCACACAAAATTACAGAAGTATGAATCTTCATAGCAGCATTATTCATAATAATACTACATGGAAATAACTGCCGTTCATCAACTGATGAATAAACAAAATGTGTAATCTCTACCTATGGAGCATTATTCACATAGAAGGAACGAAAATACTGACACATGCAAGTGACAGAAGGAACTCCCTGGAAAATACCTGTGCTAAGAGGAAAAAAAAAGCCAGCCATGCCAAACGATCAAAGTATATTGCAGATAACTATATTTATATAGAAGGTCTAGATTAGGCAAATCTATAGAGAGACAAAAGAGAGATTCAGTGGTCTCCCTGGGAGGCCACAGGGCATGGGGGAGTGGGGTTACCAGCCAGTGGCCAAGAACACAGTGGGCTCCTGCAGTGGCAATGAAAGCTCTAAATGGATTGTGGGTCAAGTGGCTCGCCTGTAATCCTAGAAAAGCATTTCAGAGGCCGAGAAGGGTGGACTTGAGGTCGGCAGTTCAGACCAGCCCTGACCAAATAAAGTGGAGAAACCCTGCCCCTGAATACTAAAATATAAATTAGCCAGGTATGGGTGGCGCGCCCAATCCCAGCCACTGGGAGGCTGAGGCACGAGAACCGGGCTTTGAACCCGGGAGGCGGAGGCCATGAGCTGAGACGCACTGCACTCCTGCGCCTGGGCAAAAAGGGCGTAAACTCCGGCTTCATAAAAAATAAAAAATAAAATGGATTGTGGTAGATAGATCACAGCTCCATGAATATTCTAAAAACCACTGAATTGCATACTTTGATAAATAAATTGCATCGTATGTGAACTACATTTCAATAAAGTTGTTATTTAAAAGAAAGAAAATAGTGAGCTGGACACAGGTGGCCCATGGCTACCTATAAACCCAGCACTTTGGGAGGCTGAGACAGGAGGATCACTTGAGGACAGGAGTTTGAGATCATTCCGGGCAACATAGCACGATCCCATCTCTACAACAAAAAAATAAAAAATTTAGCTTTGCATGGTGGTGTACGTCTGTAGTCCCAGTTACTTGGGAAGCAGAGGCGGGAGTATTGCTTGAGCCCAGGGGTTTGAAGCTACAGCGAGCCATTATCACAACACTGCATTGCAGCCTGAGTGACAGGGCAAGACCCTGTCTCTAAAAAGGAAAGAAAATAAATGCAAGTTTTTATCACTTTGTGAGAGTAACCAAGTTTGTAGAGAAACAGGTAAGAACAAAAGAGCACTGAATGGTGAGAGTGGGAGGCTGGTTAGGCTCATTGCTAGCTAAGGGACTTCTGAAAAATTCATTAGTAAAATCATAGCTCTGAGGGTCCATCAGGCATTCAAATGATAAATGTTAAATCCATTACAAATGCCCATCGTCTTTCTTTACATGCCTTCTAATGAAAAATTCCTAAGTGCCTAAATAGCAAGTGGTCTGAAATGACAGCAGCTGTTTATTAAAGAAATAACATCTCAAATTTTAAAAACCATGAGTCAAATATTATTTTCTTCCTCCCATTTTACAGGTGTGCAACCAAAAGAACAGAGAACTTAAGTAACTTTTTTTTTTTTTTAATTATACTTTAAGTTCTAGGGTACATGTGCACAATGTGCAGGTTTATTACATATGTATACATGTGCCATGTTGGTGTGCTGCACCCATTAACTCATCATTTACATTAGGTATGTCTCCTAATGCTATCCCTCCCCCCTACCCCCTCCCCACAATAGGACCCAGTGTGTGATGCTCCCCTTCCTGTGCTCAAGTGATCTCATTGTTCAATTCCCACCTATGAGTGAGAACATGTGGCATTTGGTTTTCTGTTCTTGCGATAGTTTGCTGAGAATGATGGTTTCCAGCTGTATCCATGTCCCTACAAAGGACACAAACTCATCCTTTTTTATGGCTGCATAATATTCCATGGTGTGTATGTGCCACATTTTCTTAATCCAGTCTGTCACTGATGGACATTTGGGTTGATTCCAAGTCTTTGCTATTGTGAATAGTGCCGCAATAAACATACATGTGCATGTGTCTTTATAGCAGCATGATTTATAATCCTTTGGGTATATCCCCAGTAATGGGATGGCTGGGTCAAATGGTATTTCTAGTTCTAGATCCTTGAGGAATCACCACACTGTTTTCCACAATGGTCGAACCAGTTTACAGTCCCACCAACAGTGTAAAAGTGTTCCTATTTCTCCACATCCTCTCTAGCACCTGTTGTTTCCTGATTTTTTAATGATTGCCATTCTAACTGGTGTGAGATGGTATCTCATTGTGGTTTTGATTTGCTTTTCTCTGATGGTGAGTGCTTAAGTAACTTTTCTAAGTGGCAGAGCACAGATTTAAATCCTATCACTTTGGCCTCAGAGTTTGTGCTTTATTTTACTTTATTATTTTAAAATTCATCGTTTTTAAAACCAAGAGACTTATGCAAAATTCTGCTAGGATTCAAAAAACACCTCTTGCTTTTCCTGACCATGGGTGCAGGCAGGGCTCATGCTGCATTTTCTTTACTTACATGTGTCCTGTTTGGATGGAGACATGATGACAGGAGCTCTCTCGGTCATCGTGTACCAGAAAGGAGAGTGAAGAGAAGCACAGGGAAGCCAGTCTTACCATCTTTGAGCTACTGAACCAATGTCAGCCTCAGCCTACCTGCACAATTATTTTTATGTGAGAAAAACAGGCATCTCCCTATTTTGAAAATCACAGCTAGCTACAGTAGCAAACAATCCTAAAGTTATTCTTCGTAACATTATTCCTACAGCCTCAATCCTTTTAACTCATTATATTAGCTGTTCATTTATCTGTTTTTCCTAACATCTAACTGATAACCAAAAGCTTATGTTATTAAATAAGCTTTGGGTTAACAGGATCAATGAATGAAGAGTTTAAAGATACCCCAAAAAAAGCTCATAGAAGTACCTGCCAAATGTGCCAACTGACTACTATGAACTAATTTACTTTTGAGAAACATGCTGTTTCTTATATGCTACTGACAGTGCCTGTAAAAATGGTGCACATTAACTGGCTGTTGTATTTTCTCCCCAATCTTAATATCTAATATCCACAGACTGAGATTAGGGCACCAGCATATACAATGTACCTTTATACTAGAGTTAGAAGGGGACTGGAAGTGTAGAAATCATAATCTTCTCTATAAAGCTCCTGTCACCTTGGAATTAACCTCTCCTTTATATAGTCTCAACGTTCACCTTGTTCAAATCTTTATAGGTTCAGGTTCAGGTCTCTGTGGTCGCACAGTATGTCTTTTTACCAAAAGGAACACCTCACACACTTTACAAGGAGCTCCTTCAGGAAAGGATGGCACCTCGTGTAGAGGAGAGATCTCTGATCCTTTGATCTTTTCCAAAAGAAGAAAAGGAAAGATTTGAATGTATTTTTATTCTTGGCATTTTTGAACAGAAATGATCAGGTATTAAGTTGCTCAAAGATGCCTACAAGCTTTCATAGGAGAAACATCTAATTCATAACCAAGAGTTTATGTTATTAAGTAAGCTTTCCTTTAATAGGAGCATGAATGAAGAGTTTAAATACTCTAGTCCCCATTTAGTCATCTGGTATATTCTCTGTGAGGTATACTCTCAGTCATCTGGTATCCTCAGTCATCTGGTATACTCTCTGTGAGGTATACTCTTAGTCATCTGGGAACCTCTCTCCGAGTACGCCAGATGATTAAATGGAAATTACTGCACCACTAAACACCAGTACTGCAAACTCTTATTTAAAAAATCGACACCTAGGACATAAAAAAAAGATCCTAGGCTGGGTGCGGCAGCCCACATCTGTAATCCTAGCACTTTGGGAGGCCAAGGCAGGCAGACTGCCTGAGCTCAGGAGTTTGAGACCAGCTTGGGCAACATGGTGAAACCCTATCTCTACTAAAATGCAAAAAATTAGCCGGACATGGCGGTGTGCGCCTGTAGTCCCTGCTACTCGGGAGGCTGAGGCAGGAGAATTGCTTGAACCTGGGAGGCTGAGGCTGCAGTGAGCCAAGATCATGCCACTGCACTCCAGCTTGGGTGACAGAGCGAGACTTTCATCTCCAAATAAAAAACAATGATCCTAATGCAGTTATTTCCTTTTGCATTTATGAGAAGATGGAAGAAACACCCATATTTGATGGTTGGTTGGGAACTGTCTTTGGTATTGTATGAAGTATTTTAATAATGTGAACATGAAAAGATGAGAACCCTGCAGACCCCATGGGCACAGAGAGAAAGAAGTACATTAGAGGGTGTTGTAGGAAATATTTTCATTCCTGGCACTACTTTTTAAACCACCCCTCAACTTTCTTTCCTAAAAAGAATAGAAAAAACAAAGAAGACAAAAGATGAAGAAACATTCCACATGACCCTCTGTACCCTTATTTGTTATAATAAAGTAAAAGCATTTTAGGGATTCTCTTGAGTGCAGTTTATGATGTGATCCATGTTATTTATTTTCTGTTAATGATTTTCAAAATTTCAATTAAAGACATTCAGAAATTTAGCTTTATCACAGGCAGCTGTTCACATGTAAAACTAGTTTGGTTACCTTCATCTGTATAAACATGTAGCTAGTGAACTGACATAACTATTAAACTGGAGAATCAACAGAAACATGCCAAGAACTGGCTCTTACCTTCCACAGTGACCTCAATGTCAGGAAACTTTTCATTACTCTCAGGGCTTCATGGTCTTCCCAGAAACTGCAAAACTGTAAAATAAGCACAGAATTACTTTAGTATACTGTAGGAAAAAATACAGAAGGAGATGCTTTATAAGCGCAGAGTATTAAAATTCATTCACTTTGGCTCTTTTCAAAGTAAACTGCAGAATTAAACTTGTAGTGTAATCCTCCACAGGGGGCTCAACAAAGCCATGGAAACATAAATGAAGTGGGATTGCAAATGTGACACTTCTAATAAAATTTTTTTTAAAGAAAAAGAAGTCCATTAAATAAAATACCTTAAAAAGCCAAGAAACTAACTGCAAGTCCCCCAAAGAGAGTGGTCAATGATTCCGTGTGATTTAAGGAATGCTGAGAAAGAATGTCTTAATGCAGTGAAATATAATACGCAATACAGGTAATCTCTTACCTTTAGTGTTTATTAGCCATTCCAGGAGGCGAGTAGGAAATAACTAGTTCAGGTCTAGAAAGAAAACTAAGAAATGTTACAGTAGCCAGTACAATGGTGCCCTCATAGCCAGTAAAATGGTTGTGATATGACCTCAGGGTCACCTGAGGTCAGGAGTTTGAGACCAGCCTGACCAACTTGGTGAAACACCGTCTCTACAAAAAATACAAAACTTAGCTGGGCATGGTGGTGCATGCCTGTAATCCTAGTTACTTGGGAGGCTGAGGCAGGAGAATCACCTGAACCCAGGAGTCGGAGGTTGCAGTGAGTTGAGATTGTACCATTGCACTCCAGTCTGGGCAACAAGAGTGAAACTCTATCTCAGAAAAAAAGAAAAGGGTACTCAATCATCAATATTTACTTGCTAACAAGATTGACCCAGGAATAACAGAGCAGATAAAACCCAGCAGATTAAACTTCATTCAAGTACTCAGGCATAGTGCGAGCCACCACAGTGCCTCTGAACATCATGGAGGCAGTGGTCACTATTCTCTCACTGATGAAGACAACTGAGTACGGGATGGGGAATGGCAGGGGAAATGGAGAGTGCCAGGACTGCAGCTCAGAGTCAGGCTTTTCCATCAAGGACTTACAGCCACACTTGTCACCTCCAGCTAGAAAAACATTTTAGTATAAATGTCATTTTATTGTTTTAATTCCAGAAATGACTACAGTGGCAAACAGAACTTACATTTTTATTATTGCTGTTGTGGTTGAAGCAGATCTCACTCTGTTACCCAAGCTAGAGTGCAGTGCTGTGATCTCAGCTTACTGCAGCCACTGCCTCCCAGGTTCAAGTGATTCTCCTACTTCAGCCTCCTGAGTAGCTGGCATCACAGGTGCCCACCACCATGCCCGGCTAATTTTTTGTATTTTTATTAGATATGCGGTTTTGCCATGTTTGCCAGGCTGGTCTCGAACTCTGGACCTCAGGTGATCTGCCCGCCTCAGCCTCCCAAAGTGCGGGGATTACAGACGTGAGCCACCACACCTGGCCTAAAACTTACTTTTTAACAACAAACTTGATTTTATTACCCCCATGGACGATCCTTTCCAGTCACGGAATTCCAAACCAGGAGGGCTTCGGAAGGGAATCCCCTCTGGCAAGGCTTCTACATACAGGAACTCGGGGTTTGATTCAAACAGGATATGGTACTTTTACTGTCTCAGTGAGTCCAAGAGCTTGAGCTGAAAGTTCAAGAGAACATAATTTGTGGAAGATAAAATTTGACACAGACCTTCTTTAATTTGTATCTGCATTCTCAGTACATTACAGACAAGTTCCCTACAATCGAGCAATATTCACTTCATATTGAAGGCATTTTGCTTAGGATATTGAGCAAATCTGAAGAAGAAGCCTAAAAAATAGTATTTTTAGGAGGAACATTTTAACACTTTCACTCAAAAGGAGAGTTACGTTATTAACCAAAATGACCTCTGTGTTCTAAGCAGAAATGATCGAAGGCCATTCCATACAGCAGTGGCCCCTGGCAGCCTTTGCATTCTCATCAAGAGGCAGGGTAGCTGTTCAAAGACAGGTGGTGTCTATGATGCAACGAAGCAGCACTCAGTAAGTTCAAGTCATCAGACACAGAGTAGACAGGATTCCTGATAAGGGACAGGAAACGTCAGCAGCAGGTATTGAGATAATAAGCAGGAATGCTCTGGGAATGCTGCGTGCTCCCCACTCCTTACTTCCTTCTCCATGACAGACACACCCAATCAACTGAAACACACTTTCTTGCTGAGTCTGTTCAGAATCGTTCAAGACAGCACTCCAGGAAACCGCTGTCAACAAATCTAAGAATTTGCCACACGTGTGTTAGCCAGATTAGAAGTACAGACAGTGGAATGACACTTCACCCAATGCCGCCCTTCCTCTCCCATCCTGACACATAAGAAAGCTGAATCCAAGAGAAATGAAGTCACCTGCTTGATTTCAATAGCAAGTGTAGTAGTAGAAATAAACCAAAGCCCGGTTTCTGGGACCTTCCTTTTTTAGGTCCTAAACTTGTATAATTCATTCAGACACAACCCTTCATTGATATGTTAAGTTAAAGACCGACAGTAGGGGAAGGACTATGGGTCCCTTCATGTTCATATGAAAGGGCGAGACTCTTATCTCCAAAAAATAAAAAATACAAAAATATTTCAATTAAAAAAAAAGTGTGACGGTTTTTGGCAATGTTTAAATAGAAAATAAGAGTATCCCTTTCAAATAAGCTGACACTTTCTGAACGTGTAATAACCAGGGTCACAGAATCACAGAGGCCAGTGAGAAGATTAAAAAGCACCCCTGTGAGCCCCAGTGACACAAACACCGCCAGGAACATTTCCTGTTCCTGTCCCTCCAACTCATCCACAGCAACATAACGTCGGCAAGTGGCACGATCTGCCTCCCCTACCTCCAGGCAGCCACAGGGAAAGTAGAGAGCAAGGGGACCATTCCCTGTGTCACTGATTAGTGAGGCTCAATGGGAAACACGAAGCATGAGGGGCACCCAAAGGTAGGTGACAAGTTCAGTGTCTCCCCTTTGTCTTCCTGCTTCATGTATTATCTGCATCTTCTGCTCTTTTCATGATAAGGAAGGAAGCAGCAATAGCGTGTCTACTGTGGAAATGTGGGACTACTCATCGGGCATCATGGAACCTAATATAGCAGTTTATACAACCCTGGGAGCTTTCAGAACCTAGTGTCCTAACATGTACATCCAAGTTTTCTAAGGCTCTTGACCAAGTAGTAGACTATGAGCCCCCAGGGGTTCACACAGATTTTCTAGGGTCTTCACACTGCTAACCACAGTCATGGCAACACCTTCATTACCTTTTTAAACATTGTTTTCCCAATTGTCCCCTTAAAATTGGGCAGTTTAGGCTGGGCACGGTGGCTCACACCTGTAATCCCAGCACTTTGGGAGGCCAAAGCAGGCAGATCACTTGAGGTAAGGAGTTTGAGACCAGCCTGGCCAACATGGTAAAACCCTGTCTCTACTACAAAATACAAAAATTAGCTGGGCATGGTGGTGCATGCCTGTAATTCCAGCTGCTCGGGAGGCTGAGGCATAAGAATCCCTTGAACCCAGAAGGCAGACGTTATAGTGAGCCGAGATAGTGCCACTGCACTCCAGCCTGGGCAACAAGAGTGAAACTCCATTTCAAAAAAAAAAAGAAGCAGGCCCAAATCCTTTTTTTTTTTTTTTTTTTTTTTGAGACAAGAGTCTTGCTTTGTTGCCCAGGCTGGAGTGCGGTGGCGTGATCTTGGCTCACTGCAAGTTCTGCCTCCCAAGTTCACACCATTCTCCTGCTTCAGCCTCCCGAGTAGCTGGGACTAGAGGCGCCCACCACCACACCCGGCTAATATTTTGTATTTTTAGTAGAGATGGGGTTTCACCGTGTTAAACAGGATGGTCTCGATCTCCTGACCTTGTGATCTGCCCGCCTTGGCCTCCCAAAGTGCTGGGATTAAAGGTGTGAGCCACTGCGCCCGGCCAGGCCCAAATCTAAAAGTAAAACTTAGCATAGACAATAAAAATGGTGAGAATTCCATTCCCTGGTTACTTACCCCATAGGCTGAAGAGCTGCCTCTGCCTGTAAGGATCAGGGCATTCTGTGTTTGATGGCAGAACCTATGTCAGAATGCAGCACAATCCCTGAAAAGTGAGAAGAACATCAGGGAGAGTTATCCTGACCTTGAGATTGCTTCTCTAGCTCTTTCATTAAAAATATATATATGTAAGAACCAAGAAGGAGATCCCCTCTTGCCACCTCCGTTCTTTGAACTCAGCTACTCAAGGCCCATTTTGTCGAGATCAAGGGCTCCCATGAGTGACTGTGAGGCAGATCTGATCACTCAGAGGGCAAAAGGTAATCTCATAAAACCTGAAGATGTGAAAGGAGAACGTTGCCGCTGCTCAGAAACTCCACTAGCCCATCTTGAAAAGAAATCATCTACGAACAGAGTAATTCCCACTTTCCAATTCTAGGCCTTATAGTTCTGCTGAGTGTCCCTAAACTTTTTTTTCTTTTCTTTTTGAGACAGAGTCTTGCTTTATCCCCCAGGCTGGAGTGCAGTGGTGCACTCTCGGCTCACTGCAACTTCCGCCTCCTGGGATCAAACGATTATCATGTCTCAGCCTCCCAAGTAGGTGGGATTACAGGTACACACCATCACACCCGGCTGATTTTTGTATTTTTAGCAGAGATGGGGTTTCAACATATTGGCCAGGCTGGTCTTGAACTCCTGACCTCAGGTGATCTGCCTGCCTCAGCCGCCCAAAGTGCTGGGATTACAGGCGTGAGCCTCTGTGCCCAGCCTTCTGCTCCTTCTTGTTTTACCCACCTACTGTAAGACAACTAAGCTAAAACACATTTTGTAAGCAAACCAAAAGGAAGCTCTCTAGGTGGTATGGCTACTATACTCAGGATACTTGAACTTTCCTTGACCCAAAAATGGCTATCTGGAAGTCAGCAATCTCAGAGTATATTTCAAATGCAAACTAGAATACATTAGTGTAAACTAAGACAGTCCAGAGCCTTTGCTTGAGTAACATTAGATGCAGCAAAACCATGGGCTTCATGCATGATTGGTATTGTAAGAGAAGCCACAGGGAGAATAAAATATGACACCTTTGGCCAGGCGCAGTGGCTCATGCCTGTAATCCCAACACTGTAGGAGGCCGAGGTGGACAGATCATCTTAGGTTAGGAGTAAGAGACCAGCCTGGCCAACATGGTGAAACCTCATCTCTACTAGAAATACAAAAAGTAGCTAGGCGTGGTGGCAGGCACCTGTGATCCCAGCTGCTTGGGAGGCTGAGGCAGGAGAATCAATTGAACCCAGGAGGTAGAGGTTGCAGTGAGCCAAGATCATGCCACTGCACCCCAGCTTGGGCAACAGAGCAAAAATCCATCTAAAAAAAAAATTAAATAAATAAAATAAAATAAAAAATTTATATATATATTTTTTATATATATTATATATTTTTATTATACATATTATATATATATAAAAAACATCTTCTTGACCTATGACCAAAGTTCCTTCTAAACTCAATTTGGGGCACCATATATCACAAACCAGATGACAAGAAATTAAATAAATTTTAGTCTTTTTCATGCCATCCCAATTATAACTTGATCATTTCACTAACATGTTTCAGCAAATGCTGGAGTTTTTCTCTCTTTAGGAGTCCTCTCTCACTTTACCCTGCTTAATAAAGCACGTCACACACTTAGAAACAGGATGGAGACAGGCCAGCTTCAAGACATGCTGCACAGGGAGAACAGGCTGTCCCAAAAACAGAGGGCTCTACACCCCTCTGAACTTCACAGTAGACCGGCTACACACAAATGCCTGAATGAAGGAAGTCCCTCAAGAAAATGAACAGTTGGTGAGATCAAGACTTCTGGCCCAAAGGGCCTACAGCTGGTCTGACCATTCATCAATCTGAATTTAAACGGAGACACATTGGACTGTGACATGCAATAAAAAACTGAACTAGCAAAGGGTTTTAATTTGGGTTTCCTTTCCACCCTACACAGCTCCAGCAAATGGAGGAGTGAGTGTGCCTGCGGTGCTCCTCACACATCTAGGGTAGTTCCCATTCACAGTGGTCAATCTTTGGGATTTTTCACACATTGCAGGGTCACTGTTGATCTATGCTAACCTAGAATGTCCAGATAAAAGCTCCTGTTTACACACTGGAGAGAAAATTGTCAAATCTGAAAGCCCATGAACTATCCCAGGCAGGGGGAACACATATAGGAAAAAATACAGAATCTGACATGAGAAGCCTAATTTCAGATTGACCTGTACAGCTTTACAATTGTGAGTAATTAACTTACTTTCTCTAGGCTCTGTTATTCTCACATCAATAATGAGAAAAGCGAACTGAAAAGTCTCCCAGATCCCTTCCAATCTTTACATCCTCTGACTTTATGATTAAAAGGTTATTTTAATAAGGCTAAAACTGTGGCTTAACCCCAATGGGAGCCTGCTGGGATTATGCTAAGCAAAACTATTCCACACAGACAGAGCCATTCTGACCACGTGCCTCCCTACAATAGGTATCATACAGATGTGCATACAGATATGCACCAGGTATGAGAAGTCCCTTGTACAGAGGACATTGACTGATTCAATAATAGGCTGATTCAGTCATCCAACCAACAAATATTTACTTAGCACCTTCTAGGTATTTAGGGATACAACAGAACAAAACAGACAAAATCCTGTCCCTAATGGAGCTTACAGTTTAATGAAGGAGAAGGGGGAGTCAAATATCAAGTAGGAAATATGAGTTGAGAATATATTTTATGCAAAGCGGCCTGGAGGCCCTTGATAAGGTGATTTTTGAGCTGAAACCCTAAGCAGTGAGAGAGTGAGCCATGCAGACGCCAGAGGAAGAATGTTCCAGGCAGAGGGAACAGCAAGGCCCAGAGACAGGACAGGGTCAAGCATGCCTGGCATGTTAAAGGAAACACCATAAGCTCAGTGTTTATACAGAGAAGTAAGAGCAGGAGAGTAGCAGGAAGCACAGAGAGACAGGTAGTAGGGGGGCAGATCATGTAGAGACAGAAAGCCACTGGAGAGTTTGAACAGAGGGGTAAACATGATCTAAATTCCACTGTAAAAGGACTGTTCTAGCTGTTGTATTGAGAGTAGACTGGCTGGGCACAGTGGCTCACGCCTGTAATCCCAACACTTCGGGAGGCCGAAGCAGGGGGATCACTCAAGGCCAGGAGTTCATGACCAGCCCAGCCAACATAGTGAAACCCTGCCTCTACTAAAAATACAAAAAATTAGTTGGGCATGGTGGCTAACGCCTGTAGTCCCAGCTACTAAGGAGGCTAAGGCAGGAGAATCGCTTGAACCCGGGAGGTGGAGGTTGCAGAGAGCCGAGATCATGGCATTGCACTCCAGCCTTGGTGACAGAGCAAGACTCCAACTCAAAAAAAAAAAAAAAAAAAAAAAAAGAGCGTAGACTGAAGGAGACAAGCATGGAAACAAGGAAACCAGTTAGGAGACTACTGAGATAATCCAGGTGAGAGATCATGGCAGATAGGTCCAGGGTGGCAGCAGTGAGGAGTGAAGAGGGACAGACTCTGGGATATATTCTAAAGTTGAATCAACAGGACACTGGAGGACAAGACGATCTTGGAAAATCTTGGGACTACTGCAGAATTGAATGAGCTAAATGGCACTGAATTCCAACATCCACTGTGAAATCCTGGGATCAGGGATTTGTTCATCTCTGTCACCCAGCATCCCACCCAGTACTTGGCACATAATGGGGATATAAAAGGTCTTCAGTTCTTTAGTGAATAAATGTGGAACTGAATATATTACAAAGCCAAGAGACCTGCAGTTTCATAGGTCATTAGGAGACCAAAAAGCATCAGGTATTAGACATATTTTACTAGCAATGGATCCCACTCCCCTGAGTGAATCTCTTTTTTTTTTTTTTTTAGAGACAGAGTCTCGCTCTGTCACCCTGGCTGGCAGTGGCACAATGTCAGCTCACTGCAATCTCCATCTCCTGGGTTCAAGCAATTCTCATGCCTCAGCCTCCCGAGTAGCTGGGACTATAGGAACCCACCACCATGCCCAGCTAAATTTTTTTTTTTTTTTGTATTTTAGTAGAGATGGGGTTTCACCATTTTGCTGAGGGTGGTCTCAAACTCCTGAGCTCAGGCAATCCATGTGCCTTGGCCTCCCAAAGAGCTAAGATTTTACAAGCGTGAGCCACTGTGCTCAGCCTGAATCTATTTTTTTAATAAAAAATTTTCCTTTATAACTTATTTCACAGTAGTAAGCGTGAAGCCAACAAACAACTTCACATAATACAGCTGAGAATCTGAACAACTTGGCCATTTCCCTGAGAGGCCAGATGTAGTCACCAATCTCATACCACCTCAGCAACTCCCATCTAAAATACAGGGATAAATGTTACACAAGTAGTAAGCTCATGTTCTTATAAATAGTAAATCATGCACCAGGCACGATGGCTCACACCTGTAATCCCAGCACTTTGGGAGGCAGAGGCAGGTGGATCACCAGAGGTCAGGAGTTCAAGACCAGCCTGGCCAACATGGTTAAAACCCTGACTCTACCAAAAACTACAAAAATTAGCCAGGAGTGGTGGCCCGCACCTGTAATCCCAGCTACTCTGGTGGATCACCAGAGGTCAGGAGTTCAAGACCAGACTGGCCAACATGGTTAAAACCCTGACTCTACCAAAAACTACAAAAATTAGCCAGGAGTGGTGGCCCGCACCTGTAATCCCAGCTACTCAGGAGGCTGAGGCAGGAGAATCACTTGAACTCAGAAGGCAAGGGTTGCAGTAAGCCAAGATCACACCACTGCACTCCAGCCTGGGCAACAGAGCGAGACTGTATCAAAAATAAAAATAAAATAAAATAAAAATAAAGACATATAGGATGTCACTTACATGGACAGGTGTTCAGGGCTTGTGTGGAGGAGCTGTGGATGAAGACGAAAGTCGACCTGGAGACAGTGGAGGCCAACTGGAGTTAATGAATGAGGAAAGGAGAGAAAGAGACAAGGAAAAGGGTAAGGGGAGTGGAAGATTTGCCTCAGTGTGGAGGTCATCTCTGATTGCTGACAAAGGCAGTGGAAAATATTGGAGAAGGTCTTAAAATATTGCTAAAGGTTGGTTTCAGAAAATCTTGTAACATTTCTTTTACTTTAAAAGAAAACATAGCATCTCAAGGGTTTAAGTATGAGATTTTTTTTCCCTCTTTTTCCTGTGTATTTCAGAGTAGTTCAACCATTCAGCCACAGAAAATAATATCAGTATGAACCACATTTGAATACTACCAATAAAGACACAGGACTCTCCTCCTTTGAGGTCGAGCACGTCTATTCACTTGCTGCTCAGCCTCCTCTTCTGCCCACCCTCACCTCCTTTTCTGGCATCTGCTCCTCCCATGGAGGACTCCACACCCTCCTCACAGAGCGAGGTGCCACCTCCCACTGTTTGAGGCCCCACCATGTTCCTGGCTCTACTGCCTTCTTGCGTGTGACATCTACCTTTTACCAAGCTGAGAACATAGTGCACCCATGGTGGGTTTAAGCAGACAGGTCTGATGGCCACAAAATTCTTTTGTCATGTGGTCTGTGAATTGAATTGTCCTGTCCAAAGACTAATGCATGTTCCATGTGCAGGCCAAGTGAGGTTCTATTGGAATGAGGAACCACTAAGCACCTTTAACTCCTTCCAAGATCTTTTATGAGTGGGACAAAATCGAGTGATGCTAGTGACAGGAAGAGTGGAGATTCTCCTTTTGGTGACAGCTGCTGCACTCTCGTGACAATGGCAGGTCTGGCACTTGAAGCACCCAATCCTTGTAGTGTCTTCTACGGCATTTGCACATTCTTTATATAATACAGGCTTCACACCCTCAGTTTCTGCAATCACTGTCACAAATGCCACTAACAAAAGCGGTGACTGCACTCATCACAACCTTGAATTTGAGCTTTGTCTTGAGAAATGAAGGTTTCTACAGGTTTCATCATGTTCAGACTAATCCAAACTGAAGATCTACCTCCAGGAATATTTTTCTTTCTCTGTTACCTCCCTTAGCAAAAAATATGTCTCTTCTAATCTTTGATTCTTCAGCAATGCTTTGATTCTTTGGCTAAATAAAAAGCATGCTGAGGGCCAGTTGTGGTGGTTCACACCTGTAATCCCAGCACTTCACGAGGCTGAGGCAAGTGGATCACAAAGTTTAGAGTTTAAGACCAGCCTAGCCAACATGGTAAAACCCCGTCTCTTCTAGAAATACAAAAATTAGCCAGGCATGGTGGCGTGCACCTGTAATCCCAGGTAATCGGGGGAGCTGAGACAGGAGAATTCCTTGAACTCAGGAGGCGAAGGTTGCAGTGAGCTGTAATCATGCCACTGCACTCCAGCCTGGGCAACAAAGATGGTGCCACTGCACTCCAGCCTGGGTGACAGAGCAAGACTCTCTCTCAAAGAAGAAAAAAAAAGTCAAGAGCATGGGAAGTATTAAAATCAAACATAATCAATGGTCTCCCATCAGAACAGCTCCATTTTTTTTGCTATCATTATGTGTTAATGTCTATTTGCTAAACATTGATATCTGTACTAAAGTTTCAAGTGTACCATATAACACAATAGTGCTGACTTAGTAATATCCTTTGCTGTACACTAAACTTCAGGATCATACTTATATATCACAACAAAACTATCTTTCCCTAAGGTAATTACCATTAATATTGCTTTAAAATTATGAAATGTGAAGATTGTTTTTATAATTTCACAACAGCTGAACATTATTGTCTGTAAACAAAGTAATCTAATAAATCATCATCACAACAAAAGCCCCACAACATAATGTTTCACCTTATAAAAAAGCACTGACATTTATAAAACTGTCATAATCAATTTATAAAACTGTAATAGTAAATTATTTTTACTCAGAATAGTACTAAATTAACAATAAAAATATAGGCCAGGTGTGTGGTGGCTCACGCCTGTAATCCCAGCACTTTCGGAGGCAGGTGGATCACTTGAGGTCAGGAGTTTGAGACTAGCCTGGCCTACATGGCAAAACTCTGTCTCTACTAAAAATACAAAAATTAGCTGGGCGTGGTGGTGCGTGCCTGTAATTCCAGCTACTTGGGAGGCTGAGGCAGCAGAATTTCTTGAACCTGGGAGGCAGAGGTTGCAGTGAGCCTAGATAGTGCCACTGCACTCCAGCCTGGGTGACAGAGTAAGATTCTGCTTCAATCAATCAATAAAAACACATGAAGGAAGCATTTTCTATGTATTTATAAGCCCGGTATTATGTGAAGCACTTTACTATCTTATCAAATCTTCGGGATGGATCTTCAGTTCTCATGAACACAAAACAGGATACTAAGGCTCAGAAAGGAGAAGAGATGTGGCCAGGCTGTGTCCCCAGCGCCTATGATCTCACCACTAGGTTACAGTGCTTCCAAATAGCAAGTGTTATGAGGTTTTTGCTTTAAAATGAACCAATAAAAAACAAAGGCAAAAAAGGTGTACATTATTAAAAACTGGAAGAATCACTAAAAGAACCTTATGTATTTAAGTACATAACTAAAAATATTATGGAAAAGTTATTGAATTAATTAGCAAATTTACTCTAATTCTAGACTTTTATTGAGGGGTAGGTTATATAATTCATGATGAAGAAAAACTGTTCGTTTCAAGTATATTAACATAAATACCATCAATATGGTTTATCATGGTTAAATGGTCACTTAAAGCACTTCAGTTAAAATTCTGCATATCATACAATTCTACAGCTTGCTAGTAGATTGCAAAATAAATAGTCATTCAAATAAAAACAACAAAACACGTGATGTTTTTCACTGGTTGTTGCTATTTTTAGGTGAGCATTTGCTATATACCATCAGAGAGATGATAATAACAAATTGTGAATTTCTTTCATCATTATATAAAGGTGGCTTTAAGATAGAATGGTATAAGGGCAAAGAAGAATTTGAAAACTAACATCAACTCAGCGATGCATCAAGATAAAAGTAGAGACAATAGAGGCATCTTGGTGAACACCGAATTTTTTTTAGACAGAATTTTGCTCTTGTTGCCCAGACAATGAGGCCCTGCCTCGGCCTCCTGAGTAGCTGGGACTACAGGCTGGGACTACATGCCACCATGCCCGGATAATTTTGTGTTTTTAGTAGGGACAGGGTTTCTCCATGTTGGTCAGGCTGGTCTCGAACTCCCACCTCAGGTTATCCGCCTGCCTCAGCCTCCCAAAGTGCTGGGATTACAGGCATGAGCCACCGTGCCTGGCTGAATAACGAATTTAACAAAGCAGACTGAGAGAAGCAATTACCTTAAAAAAAATAATATTTGGCCAGGCGCAGTGGCTCACGCCTATAATCCCAGCACTTGGTGAGGCCAAGGTGGGTCGATCACAAGGTCCAGAATTCAAGACTAGCCTGGCCAAGATCGTGAAACCCCATCTCACCTAAAAATACAAAATTAGTAGGGCATGGTGGTGGGTGCCTGTAATCCTACCTGCTCAATAGGCTGAGGCAGAGAATTGTTTGAACCTGGCAGACAGAGGTTGCAGTGAGCTGAGATCGCGCCACTGCACTCCTGCCTCAGCGACAGAGCAAGACTCCATCTCAAAAAAAAAAAAATACACACACACACACACATAGGGTAAATCCCTAAGATCCAGGGCTTTGCAATAAATATGTAAATAAATCCCAAATATCTATGCTGAAAGTTTAAAAGAAATGCTAATTGATAGAGAAATACAACTTTTCCTTAGCTTTCTAATAATCTAGAAACAAAGAATGTTGCTAATATTTAGACAGACACTACAAAGTACCTTACAAGGAGAGATGTGTAAGGATGGCAGGATTCACCAGCAGCCCTGGGCTTGTCCACAGTATCCCCATTGATGAACAGTAACTCCATTGTGTAAATGGTGATGAACACACTATTACAGGACTTTTCCAGTTTAGACATACCATATTTTCTTTCAAACAATTCTTTGTTTACGTAGATCAGCAATATGATTATTCCATTTTTCTGAAAATCAACCAAAAGTTTATTCTCAATAATACATCCCTATGTCAGAGCAGCAATAACATATAACGACTAATTTTCTATATTTTACATCCTAACAGACCATATCATTTTACTGCTTTCAAAAAAATTTTTTCCCTTTTTGGTAGTTCTTACAATTACTTTGATGGGAGACTATAAGAGAAGTTTTAAAGTTTAGTACCTCTTTTTAGCCTTTTAATTTCTGAAAAGCAAGAGGGCAGAAAAGATCAATCAAATTAAACACAACAGCAGGGAGGCCACAATGAGGAGGTCTCCAAGGGTCTTTTAGCAAACTTCCTAAAACACTTCCTAAAACACTCTCTCAGCTGTGTGGAAATAAGATTTAACAGTTGCAGTGGTGCAGGCTCGTAATCCTAGCACTTCAGGAGCAGAAGCGGGGCAGATCACTTTGAGCTAAGCGCAACATAGCAGAAACCCCCCCCCCCCCCCCCCCCCCCCCGTCCCACCCCCTTCTCTACCAAAAATGCAAAACTTAGCCAGGCCTGGTGGCAAGCGCCTGTAGTCCCAGCTACTTGGGAGGCTGAGACAGGAGAATTGCTTGAACTCAGGAGGCGGATTTTACAGTGGGCCGAGACCGCGCCACTACCAGCCTGGATGACAGAGCAACGCTCTGTCTCAAAAAACAAAAACACAAGGTTAAGAGGGACCTCAGACTTTACAGATACAAGTTTAACAGGGACCCTAAAGCAAAAATCCCCAGCCCTTTTTCTCCCAATCATTGAAACACCAGGAGGGTATAACAGTTCTGCAGCCTAGCTGTAGCAGGCTGATGCCCCCAAGATGCCCATATCCTAATTCCGGGAACCGGTGAACATGACCTTACACAGCAAAAGGGGCTTTGCAAGTATAATGAAGTTAAGGGTCTTTGGCCAGCTTGTCCCCGCAGGGTTTATGTACTCACCTGGATCCTTATAAGAGCAGAGCAGGTGATGGAGAGCGGAGAGAGGTGTAGTGATGAAAGCAGGAAACTCGCCTCACTGGAGAAGGGCAGCACAAGCTGAGGAGAGCAGGCCGCCTCCAGGGCCAGGAAATGGAATCTCCCGCAGAGCCTGGGAAGGCACCGACCCTGCTCCCACCTTGACTCCGTGGGACTGACTGTAGAATTCTGGCCTTCAGAACTGTAAGGGAATACCTCTGTGCTGTTTTAAGCCACTAAGTGTGTGGTAATTTGTTGTAGCAGCAACAGGGAACCAGTATTGTAGTGAAGCCTCAAAACCCACCTGAAGGAGCCAGGCACAGTGGCTCATATCTGTGACACAGTTTCACTCTGTCTCCCAGACCGGAGTGCAGTCGCAAGATCTCTGCTCACTTCAACCTCTGCCTCCCCAGTTCAAACGATTCTCGTGCCTCAATCTCCCGAGTAGCTGGGATTACAGGAGCGTAGCATACCTAGCTAATTTTTGTACTTTTAGTAGAGACAGGGTTTTGCCATGTTGTCCAGGCTGGACTCGAACTCCTGGCCTCAAGTGATCCACCTGTCTCAGCCTCCCAAAGTGCTGGGATTACAGGCGTGAGCCACCGCACCCAGCACTCCTCAAGGTCTTTGATGGTAGGTTTTTCCAGGTGATCAGTCCTTGTCTGGTCTGGCTGTGTCCCACTCTCCCTCTCACCAAGTTGGAACTCCTAGCTAGTTTTCAGAGGAGGAGAGTGTGTACCCCAACCCCAGCTTAGTATGGTTCAGATCTGCATTTAACTCACGAAGCCTGGCTGCTCCCCAGGCCCTGGAGAAAAAAAAGGCTCTCGCTGCGGGTATGATACAGGACGGGCCTGTCCCCAGAACCCTGTGAGACAGAAGCCCAATGTCCCACCAGGTTGGCAGGGCTGGGGAAGGGAAAGTGTTATGGCAGCCACAAGACTAAAAAGAGGCAGCAAAGGGAGCAGGACAGCGCTCCCGTGGAACTCATGCCGCTGCCTGAGTGAGGTGAGGGAGGAGTGCACCCAGTGATGTCAGGGGCTCCAGAGGCGCGGTTCCAGCGCGGCTTTTCCCCTCGCTTCTTGCCATGTTATTCTAATCCCCTCCGGGTGAGCTGCCCACTTTGTACCCAGGGTTGCCGCTGGGGCCTGTACCCAAAAGCAGCCCCCCATGGCCATGGCCCCAGGAGTGGGGCAGAGCAGGGAGGAGTCCTGGACACAGGAGACACAGGGGCAGGAGGAAATGGGCCTCAAACTCCAGGAGGGGGCCCTTCTCATGGGTCCTGCTTATTGGCCTCTCCTCCCTTACCCCTGGGCTGATCACCCTGGGAAGAACTAAGCAAAGGCTTCTCACTCTCAGGTCCGAGAGGTTCAATTACCGGGTCCTTAGGGAGGTGCGAGCCCCTGAAACGATGCAAGGTGCCCGGCCTAATTTTTATATTTTTAGTAGAGATGGGGTTTCACTATGTTGGCCAGGCTGGTCTCGAGTTCCCGACTTCAAGTGATCGGAATGCCTCGGGCACACAAAATGTTGGAATTACAGGCGCGAGCCAACAAGCCGGGCCAGCCCTATTTATTTAAGCCTGTACATTTTGCACTTGTTAAAGTATTTGAACATACAATTATCATGTTTTCTTTAAGCAGTCCCTCCCTGTTGCACACTTGGATGGTTTATTTTTTTAGACAGGGTTTACCTCAGTCTGGCAGGATGCAGTGCCCTGATGGGATCATAGCTCATTGCAGCCTTGAACCTTGGGGTTCAAGTATCTGGGAAGCTGAGGTGTGACTACAGAGAAGGGGTCGTGCCATGTTGCCCAGGCTGCTCTTTAACTCCTGGCCTGAATGAAGGGTTCCTTCCGCCTCGGCCGCGTCCGGACAGTTTTCTAGTTTTGACCCACAGAAACACTGAGCTGTGTCGGAGTTTGTCAACTACCCTTCTCCAGCCAGCAACACACAGAACATGGCGGGGAAGTTCGCGGTTAGGGGGTCCATTCCGACAGCGGGGAAGCTCGCGGTTACCGGGCTCCACTCCAAGAAAACCACAGCCCAGCTCCAGGCACCGTGGCGTCACCGTGACGTCGCAGAAGGCCGGCGCTCTCACGTCGTCACAGAGGCCCTGTGACGTCACAGAGACCCGCCCCCTCCTGTGGAATCAATCGGAAGTCGAGGCGCGGCGGCTGGGTGTTCCAGGAGCGCCCATGCGCAGACGCGTGGCCACAGGCTGCCGGTCAGTGTTCGCAGGCTGTGTGTTAGGGCACGCAGGCTCCTACTTGGCCGCCGACACCAATAACCTACAAGGAGGAGCTTTACCACTGACTGTACTACTGCTACCTGCGCGACTTGCCAGCCTGCGGCGTAGGGCGCAGCAAGGGCCTGACGCTGAGCGAGCAGGCGCTACGCACCAAGCGGCTATCGCCTGGCGGGCACAAGCACAAAATCGGGCGGAAGCTCCTCAGTGGCCACCGCAAGCCCGCTAGCTTCGGCTGCAGCCCTTGCCACACACTCGCGTCACCTGAGCCTGTGTAGGTGCGCCTCCCAACACTTCCCCCAGCCAAGTCCCGGGGACGCCAGCAGCGTCCCCCGCCGCCGGGCGCCGCGCAGGATCGGCCAGGTCTGAGGCTGCCCTGCATTAGGGAGCTGCCTTGACCTCTGATGGCCGTTGCAACAACATCAAAGCCTTTGGAACTTTGTAGGGGGATACAAGGGGCTAGGAAACCAAGAAAACATCTTTTTAAAAATATAAGCGATCGGGCCGGGCGTGGTGGCTCACACCTGTAATCCCAGCACTTTGGGAGGCCGAGGTGGGCGGATCCCTTGAGCTCAGGAGTTCCAGACTAGCTTGGGCAACATGGTGAAATTCTGTCTCTACAAAAATACAAAAAATTAGCTGGGCATGGTGGCGCGTGCTTGTAGTCCCCGCTACTTGCAAGGCTGAGGCGGGAGGATCGCTTGAGCCCAGGAGGTGGAGGCTGCAGTGTGCCATGATCTTGCCACTGCACTCTAGCCTGGTTAACAGAGGAAGACACTGTGTCAAAAAAAGAAAAAAGAAAAAGTAACTGATCTGTGTTTTTGTCTGATTTCCTACCGGATACCGAAGGACCTGTTCAAAGTATTTTCTGTAACTCCAACTGTAACTTGGTTCTAGGAGGAGAGAATCCTTGTTTGGTCAACAGAATTTTTCACTGTCACTGAAGTTTACTGCTTCAGTATCTTTTCCTTACTAATTGATTGTTAATTAAGTAGTGTCCAAGTGAGTAGCCTTTTTAGGGTTTATTAATTAAAAGAGAGCAGCGAAAGTGGCATTTTAACTCTTCCGGGTTTTTTTTTTTTTTTTGCAGTTACTGTGGTAACTCTTTTCAAGTTCACAAATGATTTATTCTTAGCTGTAAAGAGGTCAGAAATGTAAGTGGGGAGAGACCAAAGATAGGAATATGTGTAAGATTTCTACCTAAATGTTGGCCGGGCACAGTAGCTTACGCCTGTAATCCCAGCACTTTGGGAGACCGAGGTGGTCTCGCCTGAAGTCAGGAGTTCAAGACCAGCCTGGCAAACATGACCAAACCCCGTCTCTACTAAAAACACAAAAATTAGATGGGCATGGTGCTGGGCGCCTTTAGTCCCAGCTACTTGGGAGGCTGAGGCAGGAGAATCGTTTGAACCTGGGAGGCCAAGGTTGTGGTGAGTGGAGATCATGCCACTGTGCTACAGCCTGGGCAACATCCAAAAAAAAAAGATTTCTACCTAAATGTCACAGACTGCTCTGAACGTTAATATTTGGTATTCTGATGTATATTGCACAGTGTGTCAACCTCAAATAATCAAAAGGGTCAGAATCTAAAGGGAGTTTATTCATGCAGAGAGTTTAAGGAGGGTCACCTGGGAAGCACAGATACCCAAGAGTGGAAGACAGTGTTCCAAGGCTTAGAAGTCTGGGATCACTTGCATAGACAAAGTTTAGGGAAGCTTAGCAGAATTTCAGCATCTCTCCGTGTAAGGCTTAATACATACTTAAAACAATCTGATTGGTCCGGGTGGTCTTTCTTTCACTCTGTCACCCACGCGGGAGTGCAGTGGTGCAGTCGCCACTCATCACAGCCTCAGCCTCCCTGGCTCAAGCGATCCTCCCACCTCGGCATCCCTAGTAGCTGGGACTAGAGGCATGCACCAACACACCTGACTAATTTTTGTATTTTCTGTAGAGACAGGGTTTCACCACGTTGCCCAGGCCAGTCTGAAATTCGTGGGCTTAAACAGTCTGCTCACCTCTGCCTCCGAAAGTACTGGAATTACAGGCATGAGCGACGGTGCCCAGATAGGGTGGTCTTTTTTTCTGGGAAGAGTGTATTTTACCGTCTACACTGAAGATGTAAGTCATGGGGTCTTTTGTGCCATCTGGTGTGAGTTAGGTACAGAACAATAAAGGAGGCAGTTAATCTGTAACAAAGATGAGTGATTGGAAGGAGAGGAGGACTAGTCTCTGGTCTCTCATAGTCATTTACAGAATGAAAATAAGGAAGGAATAAATTATAATTTGAGAAGCAGAAGTCACAAACATGCTATGTGACTCTGTCAGGGTGTAACTTCCCTCTTGGCATGATAAATTTATAGAGGGTCCTGAAACTTTTTTTAATTTTATAGTTGCTAGGTTCTCTGCACTGTTGATCCCACAACAATTCTTCGAGGTAGATGCTACTATCCACTTTTTGTTTGTTTGTTTTTGAGACAGAGTCTTGCTCTGTAATCCAGGCTGGAGTGCAGTGGCGTGATCTCGGCTCACTGCAACCTCTGCCTCCTGGGTTCAAGCAATTCTGCAACCTTAGCCTCCCCAGTAGCTGGGATTACAGATGCACACTACCACGCCTGGCTAATTTTTGTGTTTTTAATAGAGACCTGGTTTTACCTTGTTGACCAGGCTGGCCTCGAACTCTTGACCTCAGATGATCCACCCGCCTCGGCCTCCCAAAGTGCTGGGACTACAAGCATGAGCCACCACGCCCTGCCCACATTTTAGAAAATGAATTCTAAGGCACAGAGAGTTCAAGTACCTTTCCAAAGATGACACAGCTAATTAGACAGCAGACTAGGTGACCTGACCCCAGGATTTTGCCCTTGACCTCGACACTACCTTGTTGAGCACAGCAGTAAATATGTCATACATAGCTTTATCCAGAATTTTCCTGTTGGTTGTGGTAAACCATGTTTTGTTGTTTTGAGACAGGGTCTTCTGTTGCCCAGGCTGCTGGTGTGCAGTGACACAAACATGGCTCACTGCAGCCTCAACCTCCTGGGCTCAGGCAATCCATTTCAGCTTCCGAAAGTGCTCGGATTACAGGAATGAGCCATAATGCCTGGCCTCACGCTATATTTTAATGCTTTTTTCGAAAATGAAAACTTTTGGCCGGGCACAGTGGCTTACGCCTGTAATCCCAGCACTTTGGGAGGCCGAGGCGGGCAGATCACGAGGTCAGGAGATTCAGACCATCCTAGCTAACATGGTGAAACCCCATTTCTACTAAAAAATACAAAAAATTAGCCAGGTGTAGTGGCAGGTGCCTCAAGTCCCAGCTACTCGGGAGGCTGAGGCAGGAGAATGGTGTGAACCCAGGAGGTGGAGCTTGCAGTGAGCCAAGATCATGCCACTGCACTCCAGCCTGGGCTACAGAGTGAGACTCCGTCTCAGAAAAAGAAAATGGAAACTTTTACCAGTGATTCCCTTCCTTCAAACTAATGTATAAGTGATAAGAAAATGATGCTGTTCTGTTTTGTTTTCTTTTTGCATGTTTTTTGTTTTTTGTTTTTTGGTTTTTTTTTGAGACAAGGTCTTGCTCTGTTTCCCAGGCTGAAGTGAGGTGATGCAATCATGGCTCACTGCAGCCCGGACCTCCCAGACTCAAGCAATCCTTCCCCCAGCCTCCCAAGTAGCTAAGACTACAAGTGTGTGCTACCACAGTTGGCTAATTTTTGTATTTTTTGTAGAGACAGGGTTTCACCATGTTGCCCAGGCTGGTCTCAAACTCCTGGGCTCAGCTATCCTCCACCCTTGGCCTCCCAAAGTGCTGGGATTACAGGCTTGAGCCACTGTACCTGGCTGATGCTGTTCTTTTCAAATGCATTTTTACTTTTTTTTTTTTTTTTTTTTTTTGAGATGGAATCTCACTCTGTCTGCCCTGCTGGAGTGCAGTGGTGCGATCTTGGCTCACTGCAGCCTGGTCTTGAACTCTTGACCTCAGATGACCCACCTGCCTCGGCATCCCAAAGTGCTGGGATTACCAGTGTGATCCACCACACATGGCAATTTTGCTCGTTTTAGGTACTAGAACTTGTTAATTTAAAAAAAAAAAAAAAAGTGTTTTTTTTTTTTTTTTTTTGAGCTGGAGTGCAGTGGCATGATCTCGGCTCACTGCCACCTCCGCCTTTTGGGTTCAAGCGATCCTCCTGCCTCAGCCTCTCGAGTAGCTGGGACTACAGGCACATGCCACCATGCCCAGCTAATTTTTGTATTTTTAGTAGAGACAGGGTTTCATCATGTTGGCCAGGATGGTCTCGATCTCTTGACCTCGTGATTCACCCACCTCAGCCTCCCCAAATGCTAGATTACAGGCATGAGCCACTGCGCCCGGCCAAAAAAAAATTTTTTTTGAGACAAAGTCTCATTCTGTCATGCAGGCTGGAGTACAGTGGCACAATCACAGCTCACTTGCAGCCTAGACTTCCTGGACTCAGGTGATTCTCCCACCATAGTCTCCCAAGTATCTCGGACTACAGGTGCACGCCACCACACCCGGCTAATTTTTGTGTGTTTGTTTGTTTTTTGAGATACAGTCTCGCTCTGTTGCCCAGGCTGGAGTGCAGTGGCGCGATCTCAGCTCACCGTATTAGCCAGGATTGTCTTCATCTCCTGACCTCGTGATCCGCCCACCTCGGCCTCCCAAAGTGCTAGGATTACAGGTGTGAGCCACCGAGCCCGGCCCACACCCAGCTAATTTTTTTTTTTTGTATTTTGTAGAGAAGGTGTTTTGCCACATTACCCAGGCTGGTCTCAAAACTCATGGGCTCAAGCGATCTTCCAGCCTCAGCCTCCTAAAGTGCTAGGATTGCAGGCATGAGGCACTGCTCCTGGCCTTTTTTTTTTTTTTTGAGACGGAGCCTTGCTCTGTCTCCCAGGCTGCAGTGCAGTGGCCAGATCTCAGCTCACTGCAAGCTCCGCCTCCCGGGTTCACACCATTCTCCTGCCTCAGCCTCCCGAGTAGCTGGGACTACAGGTTCCTGCCACCTCGCCCGGCTAGTTTTTCATATTTTTAGTAGAGACGGGGTTTCACCGTGTTAGCCAGGATGGTCTCGATCTCCTGACCTCGTGATCCGCCCGTCTCGGCCTCCCAAAGTGCTGGGATTACAGGCTTGAGCCATCGCGCCCGGCCGCTCCTGGCCTTTTTAATTCAATTTAAATTATAAATGTGATCGCTATAGAAATATGTGTATTATTTATCTGCTGCTATGTAACAAATTACTCCAGACCTAGTGGCTTCAAAGTAAATACTTAGGGCCAGGCACAGTGGCTCATACCTGTAATCCCAACATTTTGGGAGGCCGAGGTAGGTAGATCGCTTGAGTCAGCAGTTTAAGATCAGCCTGGGCAACATAATGAGACTCCATCTCTACAGAAAATGCAAACATTAGTCATGCATGGTGGTGCACACCTGTGGTCCCAGCTACTCAGGAGGCTGATGCAGGAGAATCGCTTGAGCCCAGGAGGGAGAGGTTGCAGTGAGCCAAGATCACACCACCGCACTCCAGCTGGGGTGACAGAGTGAGACTCTGTCTCACAAAGACATAAATAAAATACTTAGGATCTCCATTTCTGTGGGTCAAGAATTCAGGAGTGACAGAGCTGGGTCATTTGGGCTCAGGGTGTCTCATGACATTGCAGTCAAGCTGTCCACTGAGACTGTAGTCACCTAAAGCCTGTTTCCAAGATGGCTCGCTCATGTGACTGCTGACCGGAGGCCTCAGTTCCTGTCACATGAGCCTCTCTACAGGCTACTTAGGTGTCATGGTGTGACAGCTGGCTTTCCCAAGTGAGCAATCAAAGAGTGAGCAAGAGGAAGCCACAGTACCTTTTATGATGTAGTTTGCAAAGTTGCAAGCCATCACTTTTGCTTTTTCCCATCTGTCAAAAGGGAATCATGTAACCCAGCCCACACTCAAGGGGATAGGAACTGGGCTCTGCCTTTTGAAGAGAGTATCAGAGAATTTGTGGACGTATTTTAAATGACCATACTATGTTTAATTATTGCAAGTACGGTCACTGTAGAAAAATTGGAAAATAGGGACAAGCAAAAAAACAAATCACTTGTAATTCCATGACTCAATGGATAGCATTACTAGTTGGGTGTATATAATTCCAATATTCAAAATACATATTTTCTCAAAATATAAACGCACTGTATATACTGTGGTGTAATCTCTTTCACTTAACGTATTTTCTCAAAATATAAACACACTGTATATACTGTGGTGTAATCTGCTCTTTCACTTAATGCATTATAAAAAATACCTTTCGTGTCAAATATTCTTTTTTTTTTTTTTTTGAGACGGGGCTTCGTTCTTGTCACCCAGGCTAGAGTGCAATGGTGTAATCTCCGCTCACTGCAACCTCTGCCTCATGGGTTCAAGTGATTCTCCTGCCTCAGCCTCCCAAGTAGCTGGGATTGCAAGCATGCGCCACCACATCGAGCTAATTTTTTGTGTTTTTAGTAGACACAGGATTTCACCATGTTGGCTAGGCTAGTCTCAGACTCTTGACCTCAAGTGATCACCCACCTCGGCCTCCCAAAGTGCTGGAATTACAGGCATGAGCCACCGCACTTAGCCCCTCATAACATTTTTTAATGGCTGCATACATTTCATCATATGTATGTATCATAACTGATTTAATGAATTCTGTTATAGGACACTTAGTTTGTTTACAGGTTTTCCCTGTTTTATACATTTTGTTAAATGAACATCCCTACAACACATTTATTTGTACAATCATGACTGTTTCTTAAATCCCTGGAAGCGAAATTTTTGCAACACAGTTTGCATAATTTTAAACTTCAAATGCCTGTTACCTAATTTGAGCAGAATTTTTACTGCAATAATCAAGAGTCCATTTGGCCAAATTCCTTATCTATGACAACACCTGCGAAAGTTCAAATATTGATAACTGTAAGTGAATTTGTTGAGAGTGACTGAAATCACTATGGAATGAGAAGTTGCTATAAAAATTTTACTAAAGAGTGAACTGGCCGGGCGCAGGGGCTCACGCCTGTAATCCTAGCACTTTGGGAGACCAAGGTGAGCAGATTGCCTGAGCTCAGGAGTTTGAGACCAGCCTGGACAACACAGTGAAATCCCATCTGTGCTAAAAGTACAAAATTAGCCAGGCGTCGTGGTGGGCACCTTTAATCCCAGCTACTCAGGAGGCTGAGGCAGGAGAATCACTTGAGCCCAGGAAGTGGAGGTTGCAGTGAGCCGAGATCGCACCACTACACTCCAGCCTGGGCGACAGAGTGAGACTCTGTCTCAAAAAGATAAAATAGGGAGATGCGAGTGTGTTAGCACCAGCACCAACACACTACCAAACAGTTTTCCAAAGTGGGGGCACCAGTGTAAACTCCCATTAGAGCTGTATGGATTTCTCTTACAGCACGTCCTCTAAATCTTCGGCACTGTTAGTGTTTCCAGCTTTAGGATTTTCGGTGACTCTGGAGAGGGATCTCATAGTGGGTTTTTGTTTTTTGTTTTTGTTTTTGGGTTTTGGGTTTTTTTTTTTTCTTAACAAAATATATTCCAATTTAAAACAGAATTCATTTCAGGAGGAAGATATGAAAAGTCAACTTCCATCAGTGTCTGGATTAAGGATCAGGGCCAGTGGCCATGGGAGGTGACACTGAGCCGCTCCTCAGCCCCTCCTGCCGTCCCCCAACGTGCACGACACATACATTTCAAACAGTAAAAGGTTTAAAAACAGCATTGTATAGAATATTCTTTTTTAAATAAGGTTGAAATTATCTGAAATCAGGACAGTGTAATATACAAGTATCACTGGGTCCCATCTGCCAGGCCAGCCGCAGGATCTGCTGCCACCACTGGGGACATTGGCAAGGGAATGCCCCTCTAGGGGAGCCGGGGGACCCAGGGCATGGGTCTTGCGGTGGCCAGGGGCTGCTGCCGCCTGGGCGTGACATGGTCAGAGAAGGTGGTCAGCACTCACGAGAAAGCATTGGCAGGTGAGATTCACCAAGGTAAAAACATACACCCACACGTGGTCCCACACATGACACGGGTGGGGGTCGGCTGCCCGTTCCCCGACCTGAGGGTGTCACACTGGTGCGAGAACCACTGCCTGGGACTCTACTGGGGCAGACACCCCTACCCCAGGCCTGTAACACCCACCTCTGCTTTTTTGAGGGGTCAAGGGATCAGGCACTCAGACCCAGAGGACCCAGGCCAAACGGTTTGGTGGCCTCAACCTGGCTCTGGGATGCTTGGCACAGCCCCCTCCCCTGGAAGGGCTAATACTAAGCACCCCAGCCTGCATGCTGGGCGATTCCACCCTTGTGCCAGGTCCAGGTCCCCTTGTGCGATCTGGGCCCTCAGAGATGCCACAAGTCTAGGCCCCCTAGAGGGGTCCGCTGCTGGCAGTGGATACACTGGCCCCGCCAGGAGTGGCACCATCTGCTCCCCCAGGGCACGGCCGGGCCCCAGCACTCACCATGGGGGTTTCTGGCGCCAACCCTCTTAAGTAGACACTTGGCACAAAAAAAGGACGCTTCTGGGAGAGACAAAAGCGGAAAAGTGGCGAGGGGCGCGGGGACGCTGCCCGGTTTCCCAGTGGGGCTGATCACCAGAAATGTACCTGTCCCCTCCACGGGGCTCCCCCTCTTCTCCCGCCAGAAGCCAGCAGACAGCCCTGCGCAGAAGAAGACCCGGGCAGGCGTGACAGTGGCAGGCGGGAACTGCTGGTCGGGGTGGTCTTATTTGGGGGCTGTTTCTTTCTTTTTTTTGAGATGGAGTCTGCTCTGTCGCCCAGGCTGGAGTGCAGTGGCGCGATCTCGGCTCACTGCAAACTCCGCCTCCCGGGTTTACACCATTCTCCTGCCTCAGCCTCCCGAGTAGCTGGGACTACAGGCACCTGCCACCTCGCCCGGCTAGTTTTTTGTATTTTTTAGTAGAGACAGGGTTTCACCGTGTTATCCAGGATGGTCTCGATCTCCTGACCTCGTGCCTCGGCCTCCCAAAGTGCTAGGATTACAGGCTTGAGCCACCGCGCCCGACTGGGGCTGTTTCTTTTATAATCTGTCAAGGCCACAAGCAGCCGTCCAGGGTCCCAGAATCGCAGTGGGCGAGGGCAGCACGGGCGATCCATCCTGGGGACAGCTGTGCGAAGCCCAGACCCACAGAGTGCTGCAGTGATCAGTCAACAGCAGGCGAAAGAGCCACCTCCCCAAAAACAGTCCCCTCGTTCCCCACCTTCCAAGTCTCTGGGGGAGAACCAGTCTGGGTGCCTCAGTGCCTAAAGGGGCCCCGGGAGGCGGTCCCCCAGGCTGTGGCTCAGTGCGCAGCCGTGGCCTGGCGGGCTCCCCATCAGACCGTGGCTGTGGCCAGCCAGGCCTGGAAGCTGCCAGGGCCGGTGCCTGCTGCCACCTTCCACGCGGCCCTGGCCAAAGTGCCAGTGCTGGCTTCCCGCTCCTCGGGGGCGGACACAAGTACTTGGTACAAGGCCGGAGCTGCGGGCCAAGTCCCTCTCTCTACCTCTCCGGTACACACCTCAGAATATGCTGTAAAAGTCCGCACCCCACCCTCACTGTTTCCAAATTGGGGACAACACAAAGCAGAACAAAACGAAAAGAAATGGCCCCATCCAAGTGGCCTTTCTCTGAGTGTTACTGGGGACCATCCTTCTAGCCTCCAAGTCCACATGGGCTCCAGTGGGGTGCACTCCAGCTGGGGCAGGGTGGCCGTGCAGCCCTCTGGAGCCCCTGGGCAGCCTGGAGTGGCCAATGTCGCCCCTGGAGGCACAACCCAGAGGAGCCCCGAGCCCCCATGACTCCAGCCCAGGGACCCTTCCCAGCCTCTGCAGAGGGATGGGGTACCTGGCCAGAATAGAGGACCCTGGGCGTTTCTTCAACCTGTGAGGTCAGGCGTTCTTTTTACTCAAAAAAAAAAAAAAAAAAAAAAGTTTAGGCACTTCCCAGGGTGGGCGACTGAGGGAGTCCCCCAGCCCCTCTTCGGGAGTCCAGTGGGCAAAACACAGCATTGAGTTGTCAAGAGGCCAGGCGCACTGGGCGTCAATAACTTTAAAAAGGGGAAAAAATGTTAGTCCCCGAGTCTCCAGGCCTTTCGTGCTGAAGAAGAAAAGAAGCGGGGAAGAGAAAGAAAAAGCACGTGGGTTTGGAAGGACAGTCGCCGGAGGCTGCTGGAGTGGGCACCCCCATGCTGGCTGGCAAGGGGCTCCGTGAGGCCCAGAGTCGCTGGGGACACGGGGCACTCGTGTGTTTTATGTTTCGCTGGGTTTTTTTTTTTTTTTTTTTAGAAAAAAGCGAGCCATAAGCCAAGGCCGGAAAAAGGCTGCCTTTGCCCGTTGACAAAAGGTGAGAAGGCGCGCGAGGTGTTCGGAGAAATATAC
Organism: Papio anubis; assembly: GCF_008728515.1. Classification (NCBI taxonomy): domain Eukaryota; kingdom Metazoa; phylum Chordata; class Mammalia; order Primates; family Cercopithecidae; genus Papio; species Papio anubis. Next base: position 128,480,988 of record NC_044979.1, on the reverse strand, counting down.
ATCCCCTGACAACTATGAAATAAAAACCATTTGTTAAAAATATTTAAAACAAACAAACAAACAAAAACAAAATAACTCGGCAGGCAGAGGCCCCGGCCCGGGGTCAGCAGCGCCACCCGGCGGCAGCCGCGGGCTCGGTGTGAAGGAAAGTTTGTCCGGGCCCTTGTCTCCGTCCCGTCTCCCTGGGCCTGGGCGCTTTCAGACCGGGTTGTGCTCCTTGAGGTTGAGCTGCAGGATGGTGCCCTTCACGGCCGCGAGCACGAAGCGGATGTTCTTCGTGTAGATGATCTTGTCGCCGTCGGGGTTCGTGTCCACGAACAGCTTCAGGATGAACTCCCGCGCCGCTGGGCGTCCCGCTGGGGCCCGTCGAGCTCGGGGATGGAGCCCACCAGGTGCGAGTACAGGATACTGTCCTCCAGCAGGTCCTTCTTGTTGAGGAAGAGGATGATGGAGTTCTGGAACCAGGGATAGTTGACGATGGTCCGGAACAGGGCTTTGCTCTCCTCCACCCGGTTCTCCTTGTCCGACTCCGCCAGGACTTGGTCGTATTCACTGAGGGCGACGACAAACAGGATGGACGTCAGGTTCCCAAAGCAGTGGATCCGCTTCCTGGAGCCGACCGCTGTCCCCCCACCTTCCACCATCCTGAAGATAAGGCTCTCCAGGTCGAAAGATGCCGGTGGTGGGCACGCGGCCCCGCAGCGCGTCCTGCGGGGTGGGCAGGTGGCCCGAGGCGGCCCTGCGGGCAGCGTCCGTCAGGCAGTACTTGGCCGGGTCCGAGAGCTGGCACTGGCGCCTGCGGTCGCAGCACTCCTGGATGCCGGGGTCCGTCCCACAGGGTCCTGATGGCGCTGACGTACCAGTGCTCGAAGGTGGTCACCGTCTCCACGTCCGCCTCCCGGATCAGGAGCCACTGGCCTTGTTCTGCTCCTCCTTGTGGAGGATCTTCAGCGTCTCCACGGCCCGGATCGTGGCCTGGATGGCGGTGAAGATGTTGTGGTAGACGAGCTTGGTGAAGCCGCGCTTGGCCTCCTCCCAGTAGCAGGCGCCCTGGACGATGCGCGTCTGTTTGAAGAAGATGCTCTTCCCGCTCTCGCCCCTGCGGAGCAGCAGCAGCTTGAGCTGGCGCCGGGCGTCGCGCTCGTCCCCCGCATCTGCTTCTGGATCTCGGCGTTGAGCCGCTCCTTCACCTCATCGCTCAGGCAACGTGCCATCACGGACTCCAGAGTCATCGTCCCGGCCCGGCCGCCGCCCACCGGCCCCCGCCCGCCCTGCCCCGCCTCGGCCGCTGCCTGCGAGCCGCCGGGTCCCCGCTGGGGCAGCGCCAACCGCGGACTCCCGCGCTGCCGCTTAGCCTGCGCTGCCGCCGCAGCCACCGCCAACCGCAGCCTCTGCAGCCGAGCGACAGCGCCCGAGTTGGGGTTTTTTTTTTTGTTTTTTGTTTTTTGTTTTGAGACGGAGTCTCACTCTGTTGCCCAGGCTGGAGTGCAGTGGCGCGATCTCGGCTCACTGCAACCTCTGCCTCCTGGGTTCCAGCGATTCTCCTGCCTCAGCCTCCCAAGTAACTGGGATTACAGACGCCTGCCACCACACCTGGCTAATTTTTTTGTATGTTGTTTAGGAGAGACAGCGTTTCACCGTATTAGCCAGGATGATCTCGATCTCCTGACCTCGTGATCCGCCCGCCTAGGCCTCCCAAAGTGCTGGGGTTACAGGCGTGAGCCACCGTGCCTGGCCAATCTGAAACCTTTTCTAGCTCCTGAGACTGTGGTTCAAGGCAGGGCTATGCTTCCCCCTCCCAGCCCTGGCCCTGTGACCCCAGCTGTGCGCCTGGCACTGTACAGAAGCCTAAGAGATGCCCACTGCCAGAGCGGGAACCAAATCCTCATCTACTGGGGACCCAGGGGGTGCCCTCCCTGAGAGTTTGGCCTTTGGGCTCACTCCCAGGCAGAGACTCCTCGGTTCAGCTGCTTGATTACCCCTGTGACAGAGAGCTCATTACCTCTCTAGGCTTATTACCTCTCCAGAGAGCTCATTACCTCTGCACTCCATGGCCCACCCTGCCATCCCCTGACAGCCCCGCTCTGGCCAGCATGATTTTCCCAGTGTCCTCTACCCACCACAAACCCCAGCCCCCCAACAGGCTTGCTCTAAGGGGACAAGTTGTGCTGCAGATGGGGCCTTAAGAAGCAGTGCTCTATGATAAAGAAGGTTGACTCATGTCTGGCAGGGCTTTCTGGAGTCTGTGGAGCTAAAGACATTAGCAGAATACAAAGCTGGGCTTGGTCACTGGCACTCCTGACTGCAGTGACACAGCAGCTCTCAGATGTGAGCCGTAGATCTCAGACCTTTCCAGAAGCTCAGAGTTCTTGCTATGTAGTGGACTGTTTCTACTCCTTTTCTTTTCTTTTCTTTTTTCTTTTCTTTTCTTTTCTTTTCTTTTCCTTTCCTTTATTTTCTTTTATTTTCTTTCATTTTGAGACACAGTCTTACTCTGTTACCCAGGCTGGAGTGCAGTGGCGCTATCTCAGCTCACTGCAACCTCTGCCTCCTGGGTTCAAGCAATTCCCCTCCCTCAGCCTCCCAAGTAGCTGGGATTATGGGCACCTGCCGTCATGCCCAGCTAATTTTTGTACTTTTAGTAGAGACAGGTTTCACCATGTTGGCCAGTCTGGTCTCAGACTCTTGACCTCAAGTGATCCATCCTCCTTGGCCTCCCAAAGTGCTGGGATTACAGGAGTGAGCTACTGCACTAGACCTCGTTTCTACACTTTAAACCAGCTCCACGGGAGGCTCCCTGAGGCCACCTGCTCCAATCCCAGGTAGTGACAATCATGCAATGTCCTGGGAGCAGGAGTGAGATATCAGACAGTTGTGTTCAGGACTGGGCAGGTCTCATGCCCAGCTGGATCCTTCAAGCCCAGCGCAGCCCCCCAGATTCCACATGTGGGGCAGCAGGGACTCCAGGCCTGAACTGTGCGGACCCAGGAGGGTCCATTACAGGGATAGGCAGACCAAGGCCCAGAGGGGAGGGCTGGGCAGTCCCACAGATGCTTGGAGGGACCTCTGTGATAGCCCCACTTGTGTTTTCCAGGCCCGAGCTGCTCAGTGAGGGAATCCAAGAGCCCATCGTGGAGAGTCAAGGTACCCAGCGTGGGATCGCAGGCTGTGGTGTGGGCGGGCAAGGGAGGGCCCCAAGGGCTTCTGCCACCAGCCCCTCCTCCTGCTGCCTCTGTCCTGCTCCCATCCTGGCCCTGGCATTCTCCCCACACCCCCGCACTGGGTTTCCCCTAACGATGCCATCTTGGGTCCCAGGAACTGCCTCCTCACTTGGCTTCTCTCCCCCTGCCCTGCCCCCAGAGAGGGACTCCGGGGACCCTCTGGTGGACGAGAACCTGAAGAGACAGGGCTTTCAAGGTAAGGTTGAGCTCAGGGGGAGGTCTGTTGTCCCAGCACCATGACCTTGACCTGGTTTGGGTTTGGAGGGCCAGGCTGGAAGTGGGGAGGAGCTGGCCCCCAACCTCAGGGCCTAAGGAACCAGGCAAGCCAGGTTGGCAGCCCAGGCCCGGCTGTACCCTGCCAGCTCTGTGTTAGAGACTCCAGGGGACAGGGGGTGCCTACAGGTGGATGGTGGGGGGAACTTGGGGAATGGGAAGGTATAGGGCCCAGGAGCCTGCCTCCCCCCCCCCCCCCCTTCCCCCCCCCCCCCCGGCCCCCGCCATCCCCACTGAGGTAGCTGACATGCCCACTCCTTATTCAGCAATCAGCTGTGGTCTTAGTGCTTTGAAATCAGAATAGGAGCCAGGTGCCGCACCTCACGCCTGTAATTCCAGCACTTGGGGAGGTCAAGGAGGGAGGATGGCTTGAGGCCAGGAGTTCGAGACCAGCCTGGGCAACATAGAATCTGTCTCTATATCTATTTTTAAGAAAAGAAATCAGAAGCCGAGTGCAGTGGCTCGCGCCTGTAATCCTAGCACTTTGGGAGGCCGAGACGGGCAGATCACTTGAGGCCAGGAGATCAAGACCAGCCTGGCCAACATGGCGAAACCCCGTGTCTACCAAAAATATATAAGAATTAGTCGGGCAAGTTGGTGTGCACTTGTGATCCCAGCTACTTGGGAGGCTGAGGCAGGAGAATCGCTTGAACCTCAGAGGCGGAGGTTGCAGTGAGCCGAGATCGTGCCACTGCACTTCAGCCTAGGCAACAGAGCAAGACCCTGTCTCAAAAAAAAAGAGAGAGGGAAAGAGAGAAATGGTGGTCTTGGATCCTTCCAGCGCATGCTGACACTTTGTTTGTTTGTTTGTTTGTTTAGATGGAGTTCTACTGTTGTCGCCCAGGCTGGAGTGCAATGGCACAATCTCGGCCCACTGCAACCTCTGCCTCCTGGGTTCAAGCGATTCTCCTGCCTCAGCCTCCTGAGTAGCTGGGATTACAGGCATATGCCACCACACCCGGCTAATTTTTGTATTTTTTTGGTATAGATGGGGTTTCACCATGTTGGACAAGCTGGTCTCGAATTCGTGACTTCAGATGATCTGCCGGCCTCAGCCTGCCAAAGTGTTGGGATTACAGGTGTGAGCCACTGCGCCCAGCTTTTTGTTTTTGTTTTTTCTGAGACAGAGTCTTGCTCTGTCATCCAGGCTGGAGTGCAGTGATGCAGTCTCGGCTCACTACAACCTCCACCTCCCAGGTTCAAGGGATTACCTTGCCTCACCCTCCCGAGTAGCTGGGATTACAGGTATGTACCACCATGCCCGGCTAATTTTTGTAGTTTTAGTAGAGATGGGGTTTCACCATGTTGGCCCAGCTGGTCTCCAACTCCTGCCCTCAGGTGATCCTCCCGCCTCGGCCTCCCAAAGTGCTGGCATTACAGGCATGAGCCGTCGCGCCTGGCCACACTTGGGGGGTTTTAATGGGTGAGGGTGGCTCGGTGGCTTATGCCTGTAATCCCAGCTGAGGCAGGTGGATCACTTGAGCTCAGGGGTTTGCTGCCAGCCTGGGCAACATGGCAAAACCCTATCTCTACCAAAAACACAAAGAATAAATTAGCCAGGCGCAGTGGCACATGGCTGTGGTCCCAGCTACTCAGGAGGCTGAGGCAGGAGAATCACTTGAGCCTGGGAGGTGGAGGTTGCATTGGGAGCTGCCAGGCCCGTCCGCTGTGTCTGTGGGGACTGCCCGTCCTCCACTGTCTGCTAGATCAGCTGGGCTTCCATTCCTTCCTTGTCTCCAGCCCCCCAGTGACTTCATGAAGCCCCCGTCCCCTGCTCGCCAGCCCGGGGCACAGGACTCCGCACTCCATGGTGCCCCTCCCCTCCGGGGCTTATTTATTGGTTTGGTGGTTTTCAAATGTCAACAATTAACTTAATTTCCAAGTCATCACTGTTGTGGTAACAGTGCATGTCCTTCTGGAAAACACACATCTCCATCAAGACATTGGTGCTGAAGGACCTGAGGGGCCCACTCCAAAGATCCGTTAATTGTCAGAGAAGGAGTTCCCCATAATTAGAAAATCATCTTCCTTAAAAGTCACCAAATGCCTTTTCACTGAACAGCCCAAACCCATAATCGTTTTGCGCTTTGCAGAAAATTACGACGCGAGGCTCTCACGGATCTACATCGGCCACACGCTAAGGGAGCAGGTCCAGGAGCTTTTCAATAAGAAATACGGTAAGCAGCGCAGAACCCCCGGGGAGGGACACGCAGCTGCTGTGGGCAGAGAAATGGGAGGTTTCCCAGTTCCAGTCAAGGGCATTTCTGGGGAAACGATCCACCCCTTTACGTGTATGTCTTGAGCATTTACTATGTGCCAGGCACTATCTCAGCCACTGGAGAGACTGCCGTGAGTAAAACAGACACAGTCCCTGTACTCATGAGCCTTGCAGACCAATGAGGTGAGACACACTTTCAACTACTACACACAGAATTTAATAGACAGGGGCCTGGCTCGGTGGCTCATGCCTGTAATCTCAGCACTTTTGGAGGCTGAGGCAGGCAGATCACTTGAGCTCAGGAGTTCAAGGCCAGCCCAGGCAACATGGCGAAACCCCATCTGTACCAAAAATACAAAAAAGAAATTAGCCAGGTGCAGTGGTGCACACCTGTGGTCCCAGTTACTCAGGAGGCTGAGGCAGGAGAATCACTTGAGCCTGTGAGGTGGAGGTTGCAGTGACCTGAGATCGTGCCATTCCACTCCAACCTGGGCAACAAAAGCAGAACTCTGTCTCAAAAAAACAAAAGGAGCATATGACATAGGAAATTACATTGGTGTATTTTTCTTTCTTTTTTGAGATAGGTTTCACCATGTCATCACCCGATCATGGTTCACATACCCTCAAACTCCCAGCTTTAAGCAATCCCCTCCCAGTACTGCTAGCCTCCTGGGTATGGTTGGAACTACAGGAGGCATGCACCAGCGCCCAGCCATTTTTAGAAATTTTGGTAGAGGAGCAGGATTCTGCTCAGCCCAAGATGATCTCTGAACTCTTAGATCTAAGTGATCTCCTGCCTTGGCCTCCCAAAATTGCTGGATTACTGCATGAGCCACCATGCTGGCCTTTTTTTAATGTTCTGATCAAATAGCTCAGATTGTAATGCCTATACCTTTCCACGGTGCTACCCGAGACCTTTCTCGTGCCATTCACTCTCCTGCACGCATGTCTTTCCATTCACACCCCTGCAATCCCATGTACACACACCCCACGCTGCCTCTCACTCCTGATGGGCAGGACCCTGCCTCTCACCCACAGGGGAAGTCTTGGGTATCAAGTACCCGGTCCAGGTCCCCTACAAGCGGATCAAGAGTAACCCCGCTCCGTGATCATTGAGGGGCTGCCCCCGGGAATTCCGTTCCGAAAGCCCTGCACCTTCGGCTCCCAGAACCTGGAGAGGATTCTTGCCGTGGCCGACAAGATCAAGTTCACAGTCACCAGGTACTCAGGGGAAAGGATGAGGGTGAAGAGGCGGGACTAGCTCAGATGGAGGCTTATACCTGCGAATCCTTAGCCTTTCCCTAGGTCCTGCTCTCCCTACTGGACAATGTGGCTCTCCTGGCACCATCCTGGGTCCTGGGGGTGGCCAGAAAGGGACTGCAGGCCAGCCCGAGTGCAGGGAACCCTTCAGAAGTGGGACTGGTCACCCCACCATGGCAAGGGTAGCCTTCAAGGGCATCTTCAACCTGTTCAGCCACACCCGCTCACTGCACCCCCAGCCCCCGGGAAAGGCATTCAGCCCCCATCAGAGGGATTTGCCCAAGGTCCCAGGGCCAGCCAGGGCAGAGCCTGCACAAGGCCCAGGTCTGCGTCCTGCAGAGTGACACTGCCAATGCCAGCACCCTGCCACATTGTCTCAGTGTCCTGCACACACAGAACCCCAGGGCAGCTTGTTAAAATGCAGATTCTGCTGCCGTAGGTCTGGGGTGCTCCCAGGAGAGACCGAGGCCACTGCATCCCAGGGGTGTCTTCCTCATCCTCCAGGCCCTCCCCATGACACCCCTGCCTCTGTTTCTCTTCTAGGCCTTTCCAAGGACTCATCCCAAAGCCTGCTAAGAGGCACTGGCTGTGGAGGGGCACTGGGAATAGGGCCCAGTCATGGTGCTGGGGGCTGGAGCTAAGCCTGCTGTGGGGCACAGGTTCTGGGGGCTGGGAACAGAAGCCAAGCCCCTGCCTTTCTTTTTTTTTTTCTGCGGCAGAGTTCTTTTCTGTCAACCAGGCTGGAGAGCAGCGGTGTGATCTCAGCTCACTGTAACCTCCACCTCCCGGATTCAAGCGATTCTCCTGCCTCAGCCTCCTGAGTAGCTGGGATTACAGGCAACTGTCACCACGCCTGGCTATTTTTTGTATTTTTAGTAGAGACAGGGTTTCACCATGTTGGCCAGGCTGGTTTCCAACTCCTGACCTCAAGTGATCCACCTACCTCAGCCTCCCAAAGTGTTGGGATTACAGGTGTGCGCCACCGTGCCCGGCCTAGGCCCCTGCCCTTCTGTTTAGCCACCTCACCTGGGCGCCTGACCCAGGTAGATGGAGGAAGGCTAAGCTTGAATGTGGCCCCACATCCTGGGGAAGAGAAAGGAGTGGTGGTACCAGTGATTTCTAAGTTTTACCCAGTCTGGGTTCAGGAGGGAGGGGTCAGGCCAGGTCAGTGTGCCCACTCCTGATAAAGGGGGTCTGGTTGACCTTAGTGAATAGATGAGGTTTTCGGTGAGTGGGTTCCTAACCACAGATGGAGGGGTGTCTCCATGGGAACTGCAAGCGTGGTGGTAAGATGTGGGGGGTGTCTACCCCGCCTTCAACAGTGCAGTGCCTCTCCTGACCCTTTTTTTGTGTTTTATATGTGTGTGTGTGTGTGTGTATATATATATATATTTTTTTTTTTCTTTTTTTTTTGAGACCAAGTCTCACTTTGTTGCCCAGGCTGGAGTACAGTGGCACAATCTCCGCTCACTGCAACCTCCATCTCCCAGGTTCAAACGATTCTCCTGCCTCAGCCTCCCGAGTAGCTGGGATTATAGGCACATGCCACCACGGCCGGCTAATTTTTGTATTTTTAGTAGAGATGGGGTTTCACCATGTTGGCAAGGCTGGTATCAAACTCCTGGCCTCAAGTGATCCTCCTGCCTTGGCCTCCCAAAGTGCTGGTATGACAGGCATAAGCCACCATGCCCAGCCTCCTGACCCTTTTTAAGCCACCCATCCACCTCCATGTCCACCATGGGTTGTGCCCTGGCCTCCCAAACCCAGATTTGCAGAGGCTGTCCCTGCAGGGAAACATGCCACGTGGTGAGCACTAAGGACTGGCCAGAGCCTCCAGGGTGGGCCAGGCATTGTGGCTCACACCTGTAATCCCAGCACTTTGGGAGGCCAAGGCAGGAGGATCACTTGAGGTCAGGAGTTCGAGACCAGCCTGACCAACATGGTAAAACCCCGTGTCTACTTATAATCCAAAAATTAGCCAGGCGTGGTGGTACGCAGCTGTAATCCCAGCTACTTGGGAGGCTGAGGCAGGAGAATCACTTGAACCCAGGAGGCAGAGGTTGCAGTGAGCCAAGATCGCACCACTGCACTCCAGCCTGGGCAACAGGGCGAGACTCTGTCTCAAAAAAAAAAAAAGTACTTAGGGTACAGTGATGTGGCGGCTGCCGACAGGCCATGGGAACCCCCAGAAGGGGGATCAGGAGGGTGAGGGGTAGTTGGAGAGGGCTTCCTGGAGTAAGGAAGGCTGTGCTTGGGCCTCAGGGGAAGATGGGACTTTGAGAGGCAGAGAGGAGGGTGGGCTGTGTTTGGCGGGGTGAACGGCAGGGGTTGGGGGGTCACTGGATGCCAGAAGTGTGTTTCTGGAGCTCTCAGAGGGGCAGAATGGTCAGGTGATGTTGGAAAGGTAGAGACAGTAGAAGCTGCAGCAGCACAATGCAGTGAGTGTGGCTCTGGTGGGCACCCAGCTGAGAGGTCACTGGGTTTCTGGCCCTGCACTGGGTGCTGTATGCGGGTGCCTTTCACACGTATTTCAGGAGGTCCTGCTGGGGCAAGGCGCCATTCTAGGAACCAGGGTTACAGCGGAGTGCAGACAGAGGAGGCATCTCATTTAGGCTTCACACCTAGGAGGTAGACGCTAGAGCCCACCTTACAGAGGGGGAAACTGAGGCTCAGTGTGAGTGACGTGTTAATACTGTGTGTCCCAGGGCTAGCAGGTGGCCATGGCCCCAGCCCTCAGGGATGGCATTGGCACCCAAGCCAGGTAGCCGCCTGGAGAACCAGCTCCACACTTACTCATGCCTCTAGTCATGCTGGGCTGGGAACATGCCCAGGCTCCTGGGAGTCTCCAAGGGTTCACCAGAGGTCACAGAGGGCTACTCCTGCACAAGCATGGGCTTTTCTCAAGCCCTCCCTTGCACGGTCCCCAAAGCCTGGCCTGGGCCAGCACCGGCAGTTCCAAGGTGAATTGGAGTGGAAGCTGGGGTCTGCTGGGGGAGGCAGAGGCAATAGCAGGCCCCTTCATCTGGAGGCAGGTGTCCCAGGGCAGGTGGAGGGGTGGCACATAGTCTGTAGAGAGGCAGGTGGCTGGGGCAGTGCCCAGGAGTCAGCCTTCAGGGTCCCAGGCAGCATATGGGCCATGGGAAAGCGCCGTCTCGTTCAAGTGCCTGTACCCACCTGACTAGCTGTGGGAATCTGAGCCTTCACTTCCTTATCACTAAGACAGACAAGTACACCTGCCTCGCCATGTGATCTGAATATGGAAAAAGACGGGCAGTGCCAGGTGAGCTGGGAAGACTGTTTTCCCCCAGTTGCCTTTTTTCTTTTTCTTTCTTTTTTTTTTTTTTTTTTTTGGAGATGGAGTTTAGCTCTTGTTGGCCAGGCTGGAGTGCAGTGGCATGATCTCGGCTCACTGCAACTTCCGCCTCCCAGGTTCAAACGATTCTCCTGCCTCAGCCTCCTGAGTAGTTGGGATTACAGGCATGTGCCACAGCATCCGGCTGATTTTTTGTATTTTTAGGCACCCTAACATGGTGAAAGGCCAAGCTGGTTGGCCAGGCTGGTCTCGAACTCCTGGCCAGCCTCAAGTGATCCGCCCATCTTGACCTCCCAAAGTGTTGGAATTACAGGGGTGAGCCACCGCACCCAACCGCCTTTCTTTTTGTCCTCGTTTGCAAATACAGAATGGACCTTAGTCTGCACACTCAGAAGTGCGAGACATGTATTTTTATTTTTCTAAAATTGAACTGGACTCCTACCAAAAGCCCCCAATGCATAGTGGCAGAAACTTTATCTGAGTCCATTTTGGATCATCGCTTGCCTTGGGCTTGCGCCGGGGCCTGGAACCTTCTGTGAGGCCCACCCAGTAGACTCTTGCACAGCACAGAGAGACTGAGCATGAGAAGGTCCATGCTTGAAGAAGGCCTAACAGCCGGATGTCGGTGCAACGATAGGAGAGTGGAAACTGAGAGGTGAAGAGATGACTGGCACCCAGCAGGGAATTCCCAGGAGGGTGAGGCTTCGGGAAGTTTCCAGGGGGACAAACCCTGTTAAGAATGGCTCTAGGGCCGGGCGCGGTGGCTCATGCCTGTAATTCCAGCACTTTGGGAGGCCGAGGCGGGCAGATCACGAGATCAGGAGTTCGAGACTAGCCTGGCCAACATGGTGAAACCCCGTCTCTACTAAAAATACAAAAAAATTAGCTGGGCATGGTAGCAGGTGCCTGTAATCCCAGCTGCTCGGGAGGCCGAGGCAGGAGAATCGCTTGAAACCAGAAGGCGGACGTTGCAGTGAGCCGAGATCGCGCCATTGCACTCCAGCCTGAGCAACAAGAGTGAAACTCCGTCTCAGAACCACCAAAAAAGAAGAATGGCTCTAAACCAGGAACAGTGGTAATCCCAGCACTTTGGGAGGCCAAGGTAGGAGGATCACTTGAGGCCAAGAGTTTGAGGCCAGCCTGGGCAACATAACAAGACCCCGTCTCTACAAAAAATTTAAAAATTAGCCAGGCACGGTGGCACGCACCTGTAGTCTCAGCTACTCAGGAAGCCGAAGTGGGAGGATGGCTTGAGCCCGGGAGGTGGAGGTTGCGGTGAGCTGAGATTGTGCAACTGCACTCCAGCCTGGGTGACACAGCATGATGCCATCTGAAAAAAAAAAAAAGAATGGCTCTGAGATTTTTTTTAGGTCACTTACTGAAGGCTCCCATGGAAGCCTTTCCTAACAGAACCACCATGAGAAGGTGAAAATTCTGAAAGAGATTATGCTTTTTTTGTTTTGTTTTGTTTTGTTTTGTTTTGTTGTTTTCAGATGGAGTTTTGCTTCTTGTCGCCCAGGCTAGAGTGCAGTGGTGTGATCTCGGCTCACCGCAACCTCCACCTCCCGAGTTCAAGTGATTCGCCTGCCTTAGCCTCCCGAGTAGTTGGAATTATAGGTGTGTACCACGACACTCGGCTAATTTTTGTATTTTTAGTAGAGACGGGGTTTCACTATGTTAGCCATCTCAAACTTCTGACCTCAGGTGATCAGCCCGCCTCACACTCCCAAAGTGCTGGAATTACAGGTGTGAGCCACCACGCCTGGTTGAGATTGTGCTTTTTTGAAGATGAATCAGTCGTTAAATTGCAAGAGCTCCACTGCACCCTGAAGCTGTGGGCCTCCCCAGTGTAGGGTGAGAGTACAGCCACTCCTGGGCTGGTTTTGTTCTGGGTCAAAAGAGATGACTCAGACCAGACGTGGTGGCTCATACCTATATTCCCAGCATTTTGGAAGGCCAAGATGGGAAAAATCACTTAAGCCCAGGAGTTTGAGACCAGCCTGGGCAACAGAGAAAGATCCCATCCTGTAAAGACATTTTTAAAAATTAGCCAGACATGGTAGGGACGAACGACTGTATTCCCAGCTACTCGGGAGGCTGAGGTGGGAGGATCCCTTGAGCCTAAGAGTTGGAGGCTGCAGTGAGCCATGATTCCAGCATGCATGACAGAGTGAGATCTTGTCTCTAAAAAAAAAAAAAAAGAGAGAGAGAGAAGCCCAGAATGTCTTTAATGTTTTCCTAACTGGGGATATCACATCTGCCCTCAGTGCCTCAGTTTCTCCATTACAATCTAGAGGCCCTGCCTGCTCTGACATGCTGAGTGGTGAGCAGGCGTCTGGCTGGAGAGGAAGGCATACTTGGACTTGGACCAAGCCTCAGAGGGCAGTGGGTGAATTTCAGGCCTCAGGTCAAGGGAGCCGTGGGCCAGGGATTTCTAGGGGCCAGAGGTGCTGGAAGGCACCAGGCTGAACTGGAGGGGACCTGGTGGGGGGCCTGGGGTTGCAGAGGGATGGGGGAGCTGGGTCCCCCAATTTGTACCAGAAGGAACTCTAGCCCTGCCTGCAAGGGACTGAGACAACCCACACTTGATCCCAGGGGCTGAACACCATTTGTAGCTGGTAGCTCTATAATGCCCAGCCAAGCCACACCCCACCTGCCTACAGTGGCACTGAATTAAATTAGAGAGACTGCCAGGTGTGGTGGCTCATGCCTGTAATCCCAGCACTTTGGGAGGCCAAGGCAGGTGGATCACGTAAGGTCAGGAGTTTAAGACCAGCCTGGGCAACATGGTGAAACCCTGACTCTACTAAAAACACAAAAATTAGCCAGGCATGGTGGTGCATGCCTGTAATCCCAGCTACTTGGGAGGCTGAGAAAAGAGAATCACTTGAACCTGGGAGGCGGAGGTTGCAGTGAACTGAGAGACGCGCCACTGCACTGCAGCCTGAATGGCAGAGTGTAACTTGGTCGCAAAAAAGAAAAGAAAAAAGAAAACCCAGGACAGCTAATGGGGGCTGTTCAGGATATGCTGGGAAAAGTGGTGGTGACTAAGGCAGGAGAGACCCTCTACCCAGGTAGCTGCTATAATATTCCATCCGAAGAACATTCTAGTAAGTCATAAAAACCTACAGGGGGCCGGGCATGATAGCTCATGCCTGTAATCCCAGCGCTTTGGGAGGCCAATGCAGGAGGATTGCTTGAAGCCAGAAGTTGGAGATCAGCTTGGGCAGCATAGCAAGACCCCATCTCTAAAAAAAATTTTTTTTTTAAAATTATCTGGGCATGGCGGTGGGTGGTGGTGTGTCCCTGTAGTCCCAGGTACTCAGGAGGCTGAGGCAGGAGGGTCACTTGAGCCCAGGAGTTTGAGGCTGCAGTGAGCTGTGATCACAATGATCACATCACCTCACTTCAGTCTGAGTAACAGAGTGAGACCCTGTCTCTAAAACACACACACACACACACACCCTAAAGAGATATGCAAATATATGCCCATGGTATAAATTTGGAAAATACAGAAATCTAACAACCCAGATGGCTGTTCATTTTTATGATGATACATTTCTTCCAGATTTCCCCCCAAGCTTATTAATTTTACATCTCACTGTTCTTCTTTCTATAAATTTACACACTTAACCTTAAAACATAAACATGTTCCCAGGTCTTTAAAAAGCTCTGTTTCTTCTTTAGCCTGTATCATGGTTATGTAACTACCCTGTGCCCCAGTTATAGACATCTGAGCAGCCGCTCACACCACAGACACCTAACACTCACGTCACACTTTTTTTTGAGACGGAGTCTCGCTCTGTCGCCCAGGCTGGAGTGCAATCGTGTGATCTCAACTCGCTGCAACCTCCACCTCCTGAGTTCAAGTGATTCTTCTGCCTCAGCCTCCCAAGTAGCTGGGATTACAGGCACCCATCACCACGCCAGGCTAATTTTTGTATTTTTAGTAGAGACAGAGTTTTGCTGTGTTGGCCAGGCTGGTCATGAACTCCTGACCTCAAGCGATCCACCCGCCTTGGCCTCCCAAAGTGCTAGGATTACAGGTGTGAGCCACCACGCCTGACCCCATCACACTTACGATTTGCTGGTTACAAAGCCCACTCACGTTACCATGTCATCTCCCCGAGTAGCCGGACTTACTGGAGGGGACTGAGGCTCAGAGATATTAAGCAGCTTTCTCAAGGCCACACAGCATAGTGTGGCAGAGATTTGAACCTTAGTCTTTACCATTTTATTATACTTCAGAACCCAGGGCAGGGTCTCCCACTAGCCTAGGGCTTGGTGTTGGTTCCTGAAGTGGGTTGTGGCCGCACCCTCTTTCCCCACCACCGCTCTGGTCTCATCCACACTGGGTGGCTCTTTGCTGTCCCCTCCTGGCTACCAGCAGCTATTACACAGGTCCTGCCTATGTAAACCTTTAGACTCATAGTTAATCCTCTGGGTTCATTTATTTGTACATCAAAAATGTATGGAGGGCCAGGTGCGGTGGTTCACGCCTGTAATCCCAGCACTTTGGGAGGCCGAGGCGGATGGATCACAAGGTCAGGAGAACGAGACCATCCTGGCCAACATGGTGAAACCCCCGTCTCTACTAAAAATACAAAAATTAGCCGGGCGTGGTGGCGCGTGCCTGTAATCCCAGCTACTTGGGAGCCTGAGGCAGGAGAATCGCTTGGACCCGGGAGGCAGAGGTTGCAGTGAGCTGAGATTGCGCCACAGCACTCCAGCCTGGCAACAGGGCAACAGAGCAAGACTCTGTCTCAAAAAAAAAAAAAAAAAAAGAGAGAGAGAGAGACAGGAAAGCCCGCAAGTAAAGCCCAGAGAGAAACTTACTACAGGAGGTGATCGGTTGCACCAGCCTCTGCTGGGAGGTCAGTCCTAATGCCTGAGACTAGATGGAGGGGCTAAGCAACAAGTTGCAGTGGGATGGTTCAGAGCAGTTTTGGGGGAAGAGGTAGGGACCAGAGTGGAATAGTGGACTCAGGAGAGAATGAGAAAGACAAGTGATTGAATCTGCCAAGGACAGATCACCATTTAGAGGGCAGGAGAGAATGAACAAGAGTGGAGAGTGGAATGGATGCAGAGGGCTTTATATTTTTGGTGAAGGGAGGTGGCAGAGTCTTGCTCTATCACCCAGGCTGTAGTGCAGTGGCATGATCTCAGCTCACTGCAACCTCTGCCTCCTGGGTTCAAGCGATTCTCCTGCCTCAGCCTCCTGAGTAGCTGGGATTACAGGCACGTGCCATCACATCCAACTATTTTTTGTATTTTTTAGTAGAGATGGGGTTTCACCAAGTTGGCCAGGCTGGTGTCAAACTCCTGACCTCAAATGATCCACCCGCCTCAGCCTCCCAAAGTGCTGGGATTCCATATGTGACCCACCACACTCAGCCAAGAGAGGGTTTTAGAGGTAGGAACAGCAGCTGCATGATCTTCAGCATATTCAGTAGAGAGGGAGGTGAGTGGTGGGAGAGGAAGGAGGATGGGGGGAATGGCAAGAAAAGGAGTACCCTACTTAGAAAAGGAATGAAACTGGGTGTAGTGGCTCATGCCTATAATCCAGCACTTTGGGAGGCTGAGGCAGGAGGATCACTTGAGCCCAGGAGTTTGAGACCAGCCACATAGCAAGACCCCATCTCTATTTTTCTGGAAAAAAAAAAAAAAGAAAGAAGAAGAAGAAGAAAGAAACAGGATGGGTGGAAGAGGGTTGCTGAAGGCTCATGCAAGATCCTCTCTGCCTGCTCCTTCTCTCAGGGAGGGATAGAGGAGGGACAGTGGACTGAATGTCCTCATGGGGATGAAGGACGGTTGGGGTCAGGGTCCTAGAGGGAGGGCTGGAAGGAGGGAAGGAGACAGCCAGAGAAGGATGTAGGACACAGAGGTGCCATCGTGGATCACCAAGAGGTTCAGTACTGGCCAGAGGGAGGAGAGGAGGTCAAGGCACGTGTGGGGCACTTGGGAGATGCATCTGTGCCTGCACACAGCTGAAATCCCCAGGAAATAAGACAGGAGCAGGATGGGTTTCTGCAGCCAAGGTGAGACCAAAGTGCCACCTCACTGCCACCCTCAGTAAAGACTAACTTGCCCTTTCCCCCAACTCCCCTTCCAGAAGTAGCTCGCTCTCCTCTGCGTGCCACACATCGGGGGGTCAGGGAAAGCTCCCCCTCCTTGGAGAACTGGTATTCCTTAGGCCAGGGGCCAGTCCCTGCAGAGATGAGGAGCTGGGAAATCCCCTCCTCCCATCTCGCATGTCCACGCGTGCCAGACCCTGTGCTGCGGGCTTTTCACACACAGCTTCTTAGACGCTTAGCCTGTGAGGCGGGTGCTGTTGTCTTTCCCATTTTGCAACTGAGCAAACAGCCTGAAAGAGACAAAAACCAGGTAGTTAGCAAGAGGCCAAAGCCATTCCCTGGTCTATGCTGTTCTGCAGCCTGAGCCTGGGGTGGCCAGGCGGGGTTGTGCAGTAGGGGGAAGGAGAATAGCCCCCAAAAATGCTGCCAGAATGGTAAAGGGCCCGGACTGCAAAGCTAGTGACTTGAACTTTATTTTGTGGCACTGACGGTTTTTCCAGTCATTGTAATGATACAATAAGATTTGCGTTGTCTTCAAGTTACCATGGTAACCGTACTTCCACCCACCGAGGGTGGATTGGAGAAGGCAAAAATAGGGCAGAGAAGCCAGGGAGGGTTGAGAAGGTCTGAACCCAGGCAATGGGCAGCTGGGCCCCACGAGGGATGGGGTTAGGATCTAGAGGCAGCAGCAGGGTGTGAAGAGGGCAGAAGGTTCTGGAAGGGTGATGGTGGTGCTGGTCTCCAAGGCTGGATCTGTGATCCTGTGAGACACATCCAGGGGCCCATGTGCAGTAGGTGAAACCTGAGTGGTATTTACTGCAGGCAGGGTGGCAGGCAGGCTGGGGGCCTCTCAGAAGCGTGGAGCTGGCAGAGAGAGACCTGCCCAGGGCGCCGGAGGAAAGGGTGACTGTGCAGGAACAGAGTAGACGAGGTGGGGGAAACTTTGGGTAAGAAGAGCTGAGTCAGGAGCATTGAGGCAGCGGTTTTCAAACCTCAGAAGCAACAGCAGGACCGGGCACAGTGGCTCAGCCTGTAATCCCAGGACTTTAGGAGGCTGAGGCGGGTAGATCACTTGAGGTCGGGAGTTCGAAACTAGCCTGGCCAATATGCTGAGACCCTGTCTCCACCAAAAAATATAAAAATTAGCCAGGCATGGTGGCAGACGCCTGTAATCCCAGCTACTTGGGAGCTTGGAGCAGGAGAATCGCTTGAACCTGGGGGATGCAGAGGTTGCAATGAACCAAGATCACACCACTGCACTCTAGCCTGGGTGACAGAGCAAGACTCTCCCAAAAACAAACAAAAAACCGCCAGATGCAGTGGCTCATGCCTGTAATCCCAGCACTTTGGGAGGCCAAGGCAGGAGGATTGCTTGAAGCCAGGAGACCAGCCTGGGCAACATAGTGAGACCCTGCCTCTACAAAAAGAGAAAACAATGAGCCAGTGTGGTGCTGCACATCTGTACATCTGTAGTCTCAGGTACTCGGGAGGCTGAGGAGGGAGGATCGCTTGAGCCCAGGAAGTCAAAGCTGCAGTGAGCTGTGATCACACCACTGCACTCTAGCCTGCGAGACAGAATGAGACCTTGTCTTTCAAAAGAAAAAATTCTAGAATTGTTCTTGAATAGCAGTGGTTAACATTTTTTAAAAGCTTTGGAAGGTAGTGAACTCCCCATCGCTGCAGGCATTTAAGCAGAGATTGAGCTGCCACTCACCAGCTAGGCCGCTTCCCATAGAGCTTGCTGCAGGAGAGGAGAAAGGGACAGAAGAGCCCTGCCCGTTTGGGAGGGGCTGCGGGGAGGACTAGAACCAAGGGGGGGCCCCTCTACCCACCAAATCTACTTCTCTTTGCTGCTCCCCACAGCTCCTCCCTGCATATGGGCCGAGCCGCCCCTCTCCAGCTCCCTTTTGGGCAAACACAAGGGCTCTCCCCGGACCCAGGCCAGCTTCCGCTCCTTTTAGCTCTCCTCTGACCCTGGGGGTACAGCCATCCCTGCCAGCTTGAGGGGACTCTGGGAAGGCAGCGCCCCACCTCTCCTTCCCCAGAGCAGGGGCTCCAGACCCAGGGATGGAGCAGAGCTGCCAACTTCCTGTGTGACTCCAGCAAGTCAGGCTTGCCTACCTGGGCCTCAGTTTCCCAGTAAAATGGGAAGAATTGCCCATGCCACGTCTGCCTCCCCTGGGGCCACCCTGGAGTGCATGACCAGGTGAGGAGAAGGGATGGGCTGTCATGAGTGGGACGTGGTGAGGCAGACAGGCTGGCCAGGCTGGAGCGTGGACAGCCTGGGAGGCCTGGCTTTGCAACATGGACTGGGCCCTTCAGACCTGGCCCTGGCAAGCTCTTCTGCTGATGTCCCCATGACTGAGGAGCCCGTACAGCCCCACTGGTTGGGTCCAAGCTCTTGGTGGGCTCCAGTTTTATCTAGGACATCCCCACATCGTCTCCTCTGTAAACATTCCACTTTCATCTCAATTTAAGGAACTATGTCAAATTGCATGCTGCTAGCTGGGTGCAGCGGCTCACGCCTGTAATCCCAGCACTTTGGGAGGCCAAGGAAGGAGGGTCGCTTGCATCCAGGAGTTCGAAACCAGCCTGGGAAACATAATGAGGTCCTGTCTCTACAAAAAATAAAAAATTAGCCGGGCATGGTGGTGTGTGCCTATAGTCCCAGCTACTCAGGAGGCTGAAGTGGGAGGATCGCTGGACCCTGGAAGTTGGAGGCTGTAGTGGGCTATGATTTTGCCACTGTACTCCAGCCTGGGCAGCAGAGTGAGACCTTGTCTCAAAAAAAAAAAAAAAAATTACATGTCGCTGAGGAAGATCATTCCACCTACACTCACCTCTCTCTACACCAGAATTGTTTGAGGCCCATTTCGAGAAGCTCAGCTGTGGGGGAAACGCCTGCCAGGCAGAGGGCTGTGATCCCTTTTCGGGGGGTACAAGTGGAGAAAGGCCAGAAGCCTCAAATACAATAGCACCACTTGTCATTGTCCTCTTTGATCTCCTGCTAAGCCTCTCTCTTCTGTGGGGTCTCCTGTCACCCAGTGGTTGCTGTGGTGGGACAGGCTTCCTGGAGAGGATGAGCTGAGCCAGGCCTGGATGCTAGTGTAGGATTGACCTCTGCAGAGGGTACTGGGGGGACACGGGGAGGGACTGAACAGTGGCAGGCACAGGGATAGGTCCCTTTTTGCCTTCTCAGGAACCAGTACCATCACTTTTGAGCTGTGTGATCTTGGATAAGTTAACCTACTGTCTCTGATCTTGGATAACTTAACTTGCTGTCTCTGATCTTGGATGAGTTAACTGTCTTTGGGCCTCTATTTCTTTGAGGTGATACAGAACAAGGACATTCTCCATGATCCTCCCTTCTGCTGCCCAAGACCTGAGAGTCATTTCCTTGTCCCCAGTCACACACAGGCACACACCCTCTGGCCCCTGCCTCCCTCTCTCAGCCTTCCCCACCCCCTTTCCACCCTTCCAACTCTGTCTTGAGCTCTTGAGAGCTCTTTTTTTTTTTGAGACGGAGTCTCGCTCTGTTGCCCAGGCTGGAGTGCAGTGGCACGATCTCGGCTCACTGCAAGCTCTGCCTGCCGGGTTTATGGCATTCTCCTGCCTCAGCCTCCTGAGTAGCTGGGACTACAGGCACCCACCACCACGCCCAGCTAATTTTTTGTATTTTCAGTAGAGACGGGGTTTCACCATGTTAGCCAGGATGGTCTTGATCTCCTGACCTCATGATCCGCCCGCCTCGCCCTCCCAAAGTGCTGGGATTACAGGCATGAGCCACCACACCCGACCATCTTTCTCGAGTTTCTAAAGAGATCGCAATTCCAGCACCAGTCACATGTTTCTCCACTGAAATGTGTCTGCTTGTCTTTGTTAATTAGGGTTCAGTAATGATCTCCCTTCTGCCTTCCCAGGGAAAGCTGGCATCTGCGGGGCGGGGCTTGGAGGCCTTTGTGGGCAGACGAGATGCCCTACTGCCAGGCCTAGAGTTGGCCCAGTGCCTAAAGTGGCAGAGTCGGCCATGAAATGATGGCATGTTGGGGAGACCCTGCCCTTTTCTGGCTGTTAGGGACTCAGCTGGGGTCATTACAGCCCCATCCTGCCCCCAAACCTTCCACACATCGGGGAAGGGAACCCCAAGCTTCTTTGCCTTTATTAGACAGGGGCTTCCAGGCTGGGTGCGGTTGCTTATGCTTGTCATCCCAGCACTATGGGAAGTTGAGGCAGGCGGATTGCTTGAGCTCAGGAGTTCGAGACCAGCCTGGGCAACATGGCAAAATCCCATCTTGACAAAAATTAGCCAGGCATGATGGCACATGCCTGTAGTCCCAGCTACTCAGGAGGCTAAGGCAAGAGGCTCACTTGAGCCCAGGAAGTCAAGGCTGCAGTGAGCCGTGATGGTGCCACTGCACACCAGCCTGGGCAACAGAGCAAGACCTTCTTTCAAAAAAAAAAAATAATATTAATTAAAATAAAATTAAAAATAGACAGGGGCTTTCTGGCCCCAAAAGGGAGCAGGGTTGGGGGTGCCTTTAGAGTCTCTTGCAACATCCCAGAAAGCCTCCCAGAAACCCTTTCCCCAACAGAGACCACCCAAGCTGACAAGAGCAACCCACACCTTTATTTAGGCTGGAATGAGATCAGCACCGAGGGGTCGCCAGGCACCTTGTGCCGAACAGAAGCTGATGAGTGTGTCTGAGCCACAGAAGTAGAGCAGGAGCAGGGCGGTAACCATGGCTCAGTACATGTGGTTTACTGGGTGTACCTGATCCTTCTAGCCTTGTGGGGAGGGGTGTGGTGACAAAGGAGGAGGGAGGTGGAGGTGGGGGGACATGGAGGCCTAGCCCTCTAAGGACCTTCCCATCATGCAGAGGGCTCAGCGCCGCCCGCAGAGGACTTTGTGGGGTCCAACAGAGGCCTTGGGGACTCAGGTACAGTCACTCACCCGTGCATGGGCACAGATGTCTCCACTGGGGCCAGCACTGTGCCAGATGCTGGTCTTTTATTATTATTCCATTATTCTTTTTGTTTGTTTTTGTTTTGTTTTGTTTTGTTTTGTTTTGTTTTAGAAACAGAGTTTCGCTCCTATTGCCCAGGCTGGAGAGCAGCAGTGCAGTCTCAGCTCACTGCAACCTCCACCTCCTGGGTTCAAGCGATTCTCCTGCCTCAGCCTCCTGAGTAGCTGGGATTACAGGCATGCACCACCAGGCCCAGCTAATTTTTTTTTTTTTTTTTTTTGTATTTTTAGTAGAGATGGGGTTTCACCATGTTGGCCAGGCTGGTCTCAAACTCCTAACCTCAGGTGATCCAGCCGCCTCGACCTCCCAAAGTGCAGGGATTACAAGCATGAGCCACTGAGCCCGGTCTCATTATTCTTATTTAATATTTTTATAGAGACAGTGTCTTGCTTTATTGCCCAGGCCGGTCTAGAACTCCTGGCTTCAAGGGATCTCACCCCCTTGGTGTCCCAAAGTGCTGGGATTACAGGCGTGAGCCACTACACCCAGCCTAGATACTGGACCTTTTTTTTTTTTTTTTTTTTTAGGTAAGATCTCTCTCTGTCACTCAGGCTGGAGTGCAGTGGCATGATCACGGCTCACTGCATCCTTGACCTCCCTAAGCTCAAGTGATCCTCCTGCCTCAGCCTCCCAAGTAGCTGCGACTGGAGGTGTGCACCACCGTGCCAGGCTATAATTTTTGTATTTTTTTTTTTTGTAGTGACAGGGTTTTACCATGTTTCCCAGGCTGATCTGGAACTCCTGGGCTCAAGTAATCCACACATCTCAAACTTCCAAAGTACTACGATTATAGACGTGAGTCACTGTGCCCGGCCTATGCTGGATGTTTTTTTTTTTTTTTTTTTTTTTTTTTGAGACGAGTCTCACTCTGTTCCCCAGGCTGGAGTGCAGTGGCACGATCTCGGCTCACTGCAAGCTCCGCCTCCCAGGTTCACACCATTCTCCTGCCTCAGCCTCCCGAGTAGCTGGAACTACAGGTGCCCGCCAGCACGCCCAGCTAATTTTTTGTGTTTTTGGTAGAGACTGGGTTTCACCGTGTTAGCCAGGATGGTCTCGATCTCCCTCCTGACCTTGTGATCCGCCCGCCTCGGCCTCCCAAAGTGCTGGGATTACAGGCATGAGCCACCACACCCAGCCTATGCTGGACTTTTAATCAACACTGATTTAAAAAAAAACAAAACTGGCTGGGCGCAGTGGCTCATGCCTGTAATCCCAACACTTTGGGAGGCCGAGGCAGGTGGATCACCTGAGGTCGGGAGTTCGAGACCAGCCTGGCTAACATGGTGAAACCCCATTTCTACTAAAAATACAAAAAAATTTGCCTGGCGTCATGACACACACCTATAATCCCAGCTACTTGGGAGGCTGAGGCAGGAGAATCGCTTGAACCCAGGAGGCGCAGGTTGCAGTGAACTGAGATCATGCCACTGCACTCCAGCCTGGGCAACAGAGCGAGACTCCATCTGAAAAAAATAAATAAATAAAAAGCAGAGGAAGAGAAGTGGAGATTCCCCCATTCCAACAGCCTCCTTCCCACCCCCACTGCAGGTTTGGATTTGGGGGTTTGATGACTCTGGCATGTCTAGGCCCTAGAGGGGTTCAGAAGGAGGGGTCTTGGGGACCCAGAGAGTAGTTCGACAACTCAATCCCACTTTAAGACAGTTCCCTTTGAGCCAGGCATGGTGGCTTACGCCTGTAATCCCATTACTTTGGGAGGCCGAGGCAGGCAGATCAACTGAGGTCAGGAGTTCGAGACCAGCCTGGCCAACATAGTGAAACCCCATCTCTACTAAAAATACAAAAATTAGCCGAGAGTGGTGGCTCGTGCCTGTAGTCTCAGCTACTCGAGGGTCTAAGGCAGGAGAATTGCTGGAACCTGGGAGGTGGAGATTGCAGTGAGCCCAGATCATGCCACTGCACTCTACCCTGAATGACAGAGCGAGACTCCATCTTAAGAAAAAAACGTCAGTTCCCTTTGTAAAATGGGTCAAGGCTTAAGGGCCCCTCCTGCATGCAGTGTCCAGGCCCAGCCAGGTCTGGGGTGGCAGGAGAAGCACAGGCTCATGATCACTGGCCTGGGCACAGGTGTCTGCCCCATTGCAGCTTGGCCCTCCTCTCTCCAGGCCTCAGTTATCTCATCCATGAAATGGAGCTGATGGAATTCCTGCTAAACCTGTGCACACGCCCTACAAGGGGTTAAAAACTGAACCTGAATGTACCTTTTTAAAATTTTTTCAAGACTGGGTCTCACTGTGTCACCCAGGCTGGAATGCAATGGTGCAATTGCTGCAGCCGTGAACTCTGCCCGGGCCTGGCAGCGAGTTGGGGCTCTGTGAAGTGGTTCAGGACGGGAGAGGAGGACTATTATGCCATGCTTCTGCTACAGATCGTAGTCTCTCCCCTCTAAGCCACCCTTTCTCATCGCTGGCTGCGTCTCCCTGCTGTGAATCCGTCGTAATTACCAACATGAGATCGTCAGTCTGAGCCGAAGACCTCTAACTAGGTGGGGAGAGGCCAAGGTTGCCCAGGGCTCTTGCACTTTGTCCTGGGAGAGAGCCGCAGAGCCAGCCCAGGCATCACTCGAGCCAGTTGGTTTAAAATTGTGTACATAGCATGGCTGATTCAGTGAGCTCGGTTGTCTTTTTTTTCTCGTTGGCAAAATTCAGTTACTCTTTGGGCTAACAGACAGCAGGTTGGAAAAGATAAGATGAGAGTTGCCCAGGCAGCGTTCAGAAGAGAGAGGAGACCGAAGAACAGAATGAGCAGGAGGGGGCAGGAAAAATGTCAAGGGACGGCCTGTCCACCAAAGGCGTCACTGTCCGGGGAAGTGGGCAAGAGGTCACTGCTGTGGGGATGGGTTCTTTCAGCAAGACTTTCTCACAGCACTGGGGGCAGAAACATGAAGGTGAAACCCCGCACACACTGAGTCCCAACTATGACATTTCCAAACAGGGAACACTGAAATGTTTGCAACCGTGGGTGTCATTTACAGCCAGTCTGGGTTCAGGGAAGCTCAGGCAGGTCCCCTCCCCGAGAATAGGTTTGCTGACTTGGCATTCAGGACAGTAAACTAAACCCCACCTTTTTTTTTTTTTTTTTAGAGACAGGGTTTCCCTATGTTGCCCAGGCTGGTCTCGAACTCCTGGCCTCAAGCAATCCTCCCACTTCAGCCTTCCAAAGTGCTGGGATGACAGGCATGAGCCACTCTGCTCAGCCTGTAGTGCTTTTTGATTGTGAGATTAGATCCAACAGGCCCAGAGTCCCAGTTGAGGAATGTGGAAACAGGCTCAGAGAGGTTGAGTGACTTTCCATACACCACACAGCATTAGGGGTTAGAATCAAGATTGCCTTCCTGTCTAATGAGCTAGGAACTTTCCCCATCCCTGTCCCTGGAAATCCCCCTTTTCCCCACTGTATGCAGGCATTCAAGCAGGGGCTCATCCAGTCCAGCCCCTACCAGAGCCTGCCCTGCCCCATTTCCTTCAAAAACTCACGATTTAAAAAAATGTAGCTTGGACAACATAACAAGATCTCATCTCTACAAAAAATGGAAAAATTAGCTGGGCGTGATGGCCTGCACCTGTAGTCCTAGCTACTGCACTTCAGCCTGAATGACAGCAAGACCCTGTCTGTATCAAAAAAAGAAAAAAAAGTAATTCTCTTTCCTCTAAATTAAATAAAAAGAAAGAGGTAGGAAAATGCAAGAGCAGCTACAGAGAAAAATCAGTGTTCTTCCTGAGCTTGATGTTGACTGAACTAGAGAATCCCACGGACAAGGCACATTGTGGGCCTTGCACAGTGTCTGCACATAGTATGTGCCGAGCTTGGTTTTTATTTTTAAATTTTTGTTGGTTGTTTGTTTGAGACAGGGTCTAGCTCAATTGCCCAGGCTGGAATGCAGTGGTGCGATCATAGCTCACTGCAACCTTCCAGGCTTAAGCGATCCTCCCACCTCAGCCTCCCAGGTAGCTGGGATTATAGGCACACACCACCATGCCCAGCTAATTTTTTTTTTTTTTTTTTTTTTTTTAGAGACGGGGTCTTGCCATGTTGCCCAGGCTGGTTTCAAACTCCTGACCTCAGCCTCCCAAAGTGCTGGGATTACAGGCATAAGCCACTACATCTGGCCAGTTCTTGGTGTTATTAACAAAGGCATTTAGCCCCACTCCACCCCTGCCACACTCCAGAGGTGATGAAGACGCCTCCCCAAACCACCAGCCCCCTCAGCCAGCCCAGCCCCACTTTCCTCACATGCACACTCCCGCCACTTCTGGTTCACCGCCTGGCACCTGTGTGCGCCATATAGAACTGCCATAGTGTCCTGTTGACTGCCCCGTAGTGTCACTCCTGGTTAGCCGCAGCTTGGTTTAGGGTTGCACTTCTCCCCAGACCAGGCAAGACTTGGAAGGAACAGGGGAAGTTTCCTGACTGGCTAATGCATGTTGAGCACCCAAAATTACAGGATACTGCAAGTTTCCTTGTGTCTTACTCACCGCTCCCAACTGCCTTGGAGGTCCGTGTGATGAGCCCCAGCGTGCAGATGAGCCCACATCCTTGGAGCTTTGGGCCCCGTCTGGTGGTCACCTCCTCTGGGAAGCCCTCCCTGACTCCCAGCTGAGTCAGGATCCCTGTTACAGGCTCCCGTGGGCCATGTAAACCAAAAAGTGCCTGAAACAGGTCTCCATCAATTTAGAGATTTATTTTGCCATGGTGGAGGACACAGCCAGGAAAAAGAGACTCAAGCTGCAATAGGGTCTGTGGCCTGTGCTTTTTTCCAGAGAGGGTTTTGAGGACTTTGGTATTTCAAGGGGAAAGAGGGGCTGGGCACAGTGGCTCACGCTAGTAATCCCAGCACTTTGGGAGGCCAAGGCAGGTGGATCACCTGAGGTCAGGAGCATAATGGGCAGCATAATGAAACCCCGTCTCTACTAAAAATAAAAAAAAATTAGCCAGGCGTGGTGGCAGGTGCCTGTAATCCCAGCTACTCTGGAGGCTGAGGCACGAGAATCACTCAAACCCGGCAGGCGGAGGTTGCATTGAGCCAAAATCAGGTCACTGCACTCCAGCCTGGAAAACAGTGAGACTCTGTCTCAAAAAATAAAAAAATAAAGGGGGAAGGGGAATAGTTAATGATGTATTCGTCCTGTGCTCAGTAAATCTGCATTTTACATAAGATAAACAGAATAGAGGAAGTCAAATACACATTTGTCTTGGGTGGACAGAGCAATGATTTCTCTTCTTATCTTTGTCCCCTGCCGGTGAAGATAAGCTGTGATTTTACATGGCCAGGGTGAGGGAGGCCACCAGGGGAGATAGGTGACCTTCTGTCTCACAACCATCTGCTTAGGGACAAAAGGCTATCGCGTGACTCAGTTCCCAAGCTTAACATTTCCCTTTGGCATAGTGAGTTTGGGGTCCCATGTTTTTTGTTTGTTTGCTTGTCTTGTTTTGTTTTTTTCTTGAGATGGAGTCTTGGTCTGTCGCCCAGGCTGGAGTGCAGTGGCGCAATCTCAGCTCACTGCAACCTCCACCTCCCAGTTCAAGGGATTCTCCTGCCTCAGGCTCCTGAGTAGCTGGGATTACAGGCACGCATCACCACACCCAGCTAATTTTTTGTATTTTTAGTAGAGACGGGGTTTCACCATGTTGGCCAGCCTGGTCTAGAACTCCTGACCTCAAGTGAGCCACTATGCCCGGTCTGGGCCTCGTCTTTGAGGGGCCTGCTAAGCTTCTTTCTATCCTGCAGGCTTCGTAGAGATCTGACTTTGAGTCTCACTCTGTCCCGGCACAGGAGAAGACAGAGGGGTGGCATTGTGGGCTGAGAGCAACAGATTTACAGGAAACTATCTTAAAGATTAAGCCTGCTTTCTATAGCTACTGTAGCAGATGCCAGGCATGGTGGTTCACATCTGTAATCCCAGCATTTTGGGAGGTTGAGGTGGGCAGATAACCTGAGGCCAGGAGTTCGAGACCAGCCTGAGCAACATGGTGAAACCCTGTCTCTACTAAAAATACAAAAATTAGCCAGGCATGGTGGTGGGCACCTGTAATCCCAGATACTCGGGAGGCTGAGGCATGAGAATCACTTGAACCCAGGAGGCAGAGGTTGCAGTGCGCCAAGATTGTACCACTGCACTCCAGCCTGGGTGACAGAGCATGACTCTTAAAAAAAAAAAAAAAGAAAGAAAGAAATGTAGGGGAATCCGAGACATCAGGAAACCCAGGGCTCATGGTAGAGTGGAAAGACCAGGGCTTTGGGGTCGACACAGAGTACTCCTGGTGCTTAGTGGCTGTGTGACCTTAGGCAAGCTTCTTTACTTCTCTGAGCCTCTGTGTCCTTGGCTGCAGTGTCTAGGAAAGCATCTGCACACAGTGATGTGTGTGATCCAGGCCATCCTTTCTCTGTACTGTGCACGCACGGCCGTGCCTGCTGAGAATTCTGCCACCAAAGATTCCTTAGTGGCATGGGGACAGATGGAATGTGCCGTCGCTTCCCTGCAGGCTCTAGGAGCTGGTCCTTGGGACCAGGACTCCATTACAGTGGTCTGCATGGGATTTGGACAAGGGTGGCCTTGATTCTTCCCACATCCTAGTCCTGAAAGAAAGGGCCATGTTGGGCCACAGGAGAAGAGGAGGGTTCTAGGGGATGTGGAGCGTGGGGTCTTGGTGTGGCTGAATTAGAGGCATTACTCCACAAGATAGGGACACGGGAGGAGGACATTGTCTGGGATGGCTGATGTTTGCAGTGTATCTGGGCACCCAGGGGGGCTGGCAGGCCGTGCCTGAAGACAGATGCAGCAACTCAGAGATGTGCGGAGATTCCTCAGTGTGGGTGTGGATGGACCAGGCCAGGGACCTGCAGGGTTTGCAAGGACCTGAGGTGGTAAGTGTTGGAGCCCTGGGAAAAGGAGGAACCAGGCCAAGCAGGTGCCCAGCCTCTCTCTTGTGGGAAGCTCCCTGCTCTTTGGGGCAACCCCCACATTGGGAACAGGGCCTCCCTTCTGGGCAGCTTGTGCATAGGAGGCCAAACCACCCAGATGGGGTCAGCAGACTCCAAGCAGCACAGAGCACCAGCCCAGGAGATGCAGTTCCCAAGGCAGCCTCTAAACAGAAGTGAGCTCTTCGCAGAGTTTTCAAGATTAAAAGAGCCAGGCACAGTGGCTCACAACTGTAATCCCAGCACTTTCAGAGGCTGAGGGCAGGAGGATCGCTTGAGCCTAGGAGTTGAAGAACAGCCTGTGCAACAGAGAGAGACTCTCTCTACAAAAAATTTTAAAAAAACCTTAGTCTGGCACGGTAGTCCATGCCTAGAGCCCCAGCGACTTGAGAGGCTGAGTGGGGAGGATTGCTTAAACCAAAAAGTTAAAGGCTGCAGTGAGTCATGATGGCACCACTGTACTCCAACCTGGGAAACAGGGAGTCTCAAAAAATAGGAGTCAGGCCGGGCACGGTGGCTCACGCCTATAATTCCAGCACTGTGGGAGGCCAAGGTAGGCAGATCACCTGAGCTCAGGAGTTCGAGACCAGCCTGGCCAACATGGCAAAACCCCATCTCTATTAAAAATACAAAAATTAACCAGACGTGGTGGCAGGCGCCTGTAGTCCCAGCTCTCAGGAGGTTGACGCACGAGAATAGCTTGAACCTGGGAGGCAGAGGTTGCAGTGAACCGAGACCGCACCCCTGCACTCCAGCCTGGGCAACAGAGTGAGACTCTGTCTTGGAAAAACAAAGAGGAAAAAAAACAGGAGTCATTTTGTTCCAAAGATCCATCAGTCTGCTCTGCCCTACATCATCCGGCCCTGGCTCCCGGCCTGCTTCTAGCTCTACTCCCCCAACATCTCACCCTTACCCTATCCGCCTGCCCCAGAGGCCCAGCCCACGTGACCCCACGCTTCTCAGAGAGGAGATTTCCTGTTGGACATGCAAACCACCCTTCCTGCAATCCCAGCCCCGTCCTCAACCCTGGCACAAGCCTGCAGGCTGCTGCAGAGCTCTACCCCAGACCCCATCTCCAGCCCAACCACCCCTCAGCCTTACAGCCCAGCTCAGGCCCCGTCTCCAGGGCCAACTGACCCCAGCAGCTTCTCTAGGCTACAGGGAGGGGACAGCAGAGCACGCCAGGGCTCAAGTAGCAGACAGGCCATGACGGTTGCCTGGGCAGTGAGCGGGGAGAATGCACAGCCCCCACACTCCCAGACACGGTCTGTTTCCCATTCACAGACCTTGGCCAGCGAGCAGTCAGGGGATTTCCAACAGCCCAGCACAGTCACACCAGCCCCTGTGCACAGACCCCGCTAGGCCCATCAGTCGTCTCCCCTATACCACCCCGAAGTTCAGCCACTTCCAGGACACAGGATCTTTCTTTTTTTTTTTTTTTTGAGACGGAGTTTCACTCTTGTCGCCCAGTCTGGAGTACAGTGGCACGATCTTGGCTCACTGCAACTGCTGCCTTCCAGGTTCAAGCAGTTCTCCTGTCTCAACCTCTTGAGTAGTTGGGATTACAGGTGCCCACCACCACACTTGGCTAATTTTCGTATTTTTAGTAGAGACGGGGTTTCGCCATGTTGGCCAGGGTGGTCTCGAACTCCTGACCTCTGGTGATCTGCCTGTCTCGGCCTCCCACAGTGCTGGGATTACAGGTGTGAGTGGCCGCACCCGGCCAACACAGGATCTTTCACCCTTGAGTGCCTGTGATTGGATGGTCCTTCTGCCCCATTGTCTTCCCACTGCCACTCCATCCTTCACAAACTCCTACCTGCCTTTTCGGAGTCCGTTTTTTTCTGTTGTTGTTTTCATTTTTGTTTGAGACAGGTCTCTGTCTCCCAGGCTGGAGTACAGTAATGTGATCTCTGCTCACTGCAACCTCCACCTCCCAGGCTCAAGCGATTCTCCTGCCTCACCCTCCCGTGTAGCTGGACTACAGGTGCCCGCCGCCACACCCAGCTAATCTTTTTGTATTTTTAGTAGAGACAGGGTTTCACCATGTTGGCCAGGCTGGTCTCGAACTCCTGGCCTCAAGTGATCTGCCTGCCTCTGCCTCCGCAAGTGCTGGGATTATAGGCATGAGCCACCATGTCAGGCCTTGAGAGCCCATTCAAGCATCCTGCTCTCCTGGGGGAGGTCTCCCCAGACTTGCCCAGATAGGGTGGGCATTCCTGATTCATGCCCCTTGTCTCCTAAGTGTGTTCTGTTGTACTTTGGTGACCAGGTGACACCCCCTCTGGCTGGGATCCCCTCAGGGGAGCAGCCCTGTCTCTTCTCTTTAGGTTGTTTCGTGCCCAACACAGGGCCTGTGCTGGGGACACTGGTAAGAAAATGTGGGATGGGCTGGCCACCGTGGCTCACACCTGTAATTCCTGAACTTTGGAAGGCCAAGGCAAGAGGATCACTTGAGGCCAGGAGTTCAAGATCAGCCTGGGCAACATAGCGAGGCTCCATCTGTAACAAAAATTTAAAAAATTAGGCGTGGTGGCACACATCTGTATTCCCAGCTACTCAGGAGGCTGAGGCAGGAGGATCACTTGAGCCTGGGATTTGGAGGCTACCATGAGCTATCTATGATTGCACTACTGCCTTCCAGCCTGGATGACAGAGCAAGACCATGTCTCAAAAAAAGAAAAATGGATGGATGGACAGACCAACAACTGAGACTAGAAACCAGCTACCGCCAGGCGCAGTGGCTCAAGCCTGTAATCCTAGCATTTTGGGAGGCTGAGGTGGGTGGATCACCTGAGCCCAAGAGTTTGAGACCAGCCTGGGCAACATGGTGAAAACCCGTCTGTACTAAAAAATACAAAAATTAGCTGGGCATGGTGGTGTGTGCCTGTGATCCCAGCAACTTGGGAGGTTGAGGCAGAAGAATCGCTTGAACCTGGGAGGTGGAGGTTGCAGTGAGCTGAGATCATGCCACTGCACTCCAGCCTGGGCAACAGAGCGAGACTCTGTCTCAAAAATATATAAATAAAATTAAATAAATAAATAAATAAACAAACAGGTGCATGGGAGTGGGTGGGGCCTGCAGATAATGTTTTGGCAAGTCAGGGATGCCTGGTGGGAGAAGCAGCAGGTCCGGTGGCCAAGCCGATGCCAACTCTCATGCCCCCTTGTCTTCCTCTTGTAGATGAAGATGACGCCAACAGACTCGGGGAGAAGGTGATCCTGCGGGAGCAGGTGAAGGAACTCTTCAACAAGAAATACGGTCAGTGCCTGTGGTCGGGATCAGCACACCAAGCCCTCCTCCCGGGGGAAGCAGGAGGCCCTCCCTCCCTCTGCAGCCATCCTCGCCTTCAGAAGCCCCCAGCTGGCCTGCCTGCTCCCTGGGGACACGGCTGCTCTGCCCATGACCCACATTTTGTGTATGTTGATTTTCTTTTTTTTTAAACAGGGTCTCACTCTGTTGCCCAGGTTGGAGTACAGTGGTGCAATCTCTGCTCACTGCAGCCTCCACCTCCTGGGCTTAGGCGATCCTCCTGCCCCAGCCTCCCAAGTAGCTGGGTCTACAAGCGTGCACCACCACTCCCGGCTAATTTTTCTATTTTTAGTAGAGAGGAGGTTTCACCATGTTGCGCAGACTGGTCTTGATCTTCTGGGCTCAAGCGATCCTTCCGCCTCAGCCTCCCAAAGTCGTGGGATTACAGGTGTGAGCCACCACACCCAGCCTGTGTGTCTTGATTTTTTTTTTTTTTTTTTTTTGAGACGGAGTCTCGCTCTGTCACCCAGGCTGGAGTGCAGTGGCCGGATCTCAGCTCACTGCAGCTCCGCCTCCCGGGTTCAGGCCATTCTCCTGCCTCAGCCTCCCGAGTAGCTGGGACTACAGGCGCCCACCACATCGCCCGGCTATTTTTTTGTATTTTTTTAGTAGAGACGGGGTTTCACTGTGTTAGTCAGGATGGTCTCGATCTCCTGACCTTGTGATCCACCCGTTTCGGCCTCCCAAAGTGCTGGGATTACAGGCTTGAGCCACC